>NC_091207.1:6623723-6731223 GCF_040958095.1 Procambarus clarkii
TCCCCTCCCAGATGATACCTTGTGTTCAGCCTCCTGCTCCCTTCGCCTAATTTCATCACCTTACACTTTCCCGAGTTGAACTTTAGCAGTCATCTTCTAGACCATTCATCCAGTTTATCCAGGTCATCCTGTAGTCTCTGTCTATCTTCATCCGTCTTGATTCTTCTCATAATTTTTGCATCATCAGCAAACATGGAGAGGAATGAGTCTATACCCTCTGGAAAATCGTTCACATATATTAGAAACAGGATGGGTCCAAGTACTGAGCCCTGTGGGACTCCGCTGGTGAGATCTCGCCAGTCTGATGTCTTCCCCCTCACCGTTACTCGCTGTTTCCTGTTGCTTAACTACTCCCTTATCCACTGGAGCACCTTCCTTTTTACTCCTGCCTGTTGCTCCAACTTTTTTAACAGCCTTTTATGGGGTACTGTTATCTTGAGGTTATCTTGAGATGATTTCGGGGCTTTTAGTGTCCCCGCGGCCCGGTCCTCGACCAGGCCTCCACCCCCAGGAAGCAGCCCGTGACAGGTACCTATTTACTGCTAGGTAACAGGGGCATTCAGGGTGAAAGAAACTTTGCCCATTTGTTTCTGCCTCGTGCGGGAATCGAACCCGCGCCACAGAATTACGAGTCCTGCGCGCTATCCACCAGGCTACGAGGCCCCCCTTGGCTACTGTGTCAAAGGCTTTTTGGCAATCCAGGAAAATGCAGTCGGCCCACCCTTCTCTTTCCTGCCTAATTTTCGTTGCCTGGTCATAAAATTCTATTAAACCTGTGAGGCACGATTTACCATCTCTGAACCCATGTTGGTGGTGCGTTACAAAGTTATTTCCCTCCAGATGCTCTACGAGCCTTTTCCTCACGATCTTCTCCAGCACCTTGCATGGTATACAAGTTAAGGAAAATGGCCTGTAATTCAGTGCCTCTTGCCTGTCACCCTTTTTGTATATTGGGACCACGTTAGCTGTCTTCCAACTTTCTGGTAAGTCTCCTGTTTCCAGTGACCTGTTATATACCATAGAGAGTGGCACACTTAGTGCTTCTGCACCTTCCTTTAGTATCCATGGTGGGACTCTATCAGGCCCAACAGCCTTTGTCACATCCAGCTCCAGCAGACACCTTTTAACCTCATCACTGGTGAGGTCAAATTCCTCCAAGGTTGCTTGGTTTGCCAAGCAACCAAGCTTGGTTTGTGTGTGTGTGTGTGTGTGTGTGTGTGTGTGTGTGTGTGTGTGTGTGTGTGTGTGTGTGTGTGTGTGTGTGTGTGTGTGTGTGCGTGTGTGCGTGTGTGTGTGTGTGTGTGTGTGTGTGTGTGTGTGTGTGTGTGTGTGCGTGTGTGTGTGTGTGTGTGTGTGTGTGTGTGTGCGTGTGTGTGTGTGTGTGTGTGTGTGTGTGTGTGTGTGTGTGTGTGTGTGTGTGTGTGTGTGTGTGTGTGTGTGTGTGTGTGTGTGTGTGTGTGTGTGTGTGTGTGTGTGTGTGTGTGTGTGTGTGTGTGTGTGTGTGTGTGTGTGTGTGTGTGTGTGTGTGTGTGTGTGTGTGTGTGTGTGTGTGCGTGTGTGTGTGTGTGTGTTTGGTGTGGGGGGAAAAAATAAATAGTGGTAGTAGAAACAGTTGATTGACAGTTGAGAGGTGGGCCGAAAGAGCAGATCTCAATCCCCGCAAGCACAACTAGGTGAATACACACACATACACATGCACTCACACACACAAACACAGACACACACAAACACACACACACACGCATGCACATGTATGCAAACACGCACACAAACACATATGCATATGTGTGTACAGGTTTCAGGAACCTGTACGGTTGAGAGGCGGGACCAAAGAGCCAGAGCTCAACTCCTGCAAGCACAATTAGGTGAGTACATGCTCACAAACACACACACATACAAATACATATTCAAGCACAATATACACACATATACAAACACTCCAAACAGCCAGAGCTTAATCCCCGCAAGCACAACTAGGTGAATGCACACACACACACAAACTCACATTAGGTAATTAAACTTAATTTAAATTATAAATGCTATAAAACGTCACTTATGCATTTGCTTAAAATGTCTACGATTTCATTAACTGAAATTTACATTTTAAACATATTATATTTACATATTATACGTACAAAAGACGACTTTATATAAATAGTTATGGTGTCTCCATTCTGCTACCAAATGAAAACATCAGAAAACGTTTTGTGTTTGCCGAAGACGAATCAGACCAACAAAAGCTCCTTGATTGTGTCATTATCTCATCACGTGATTTTCCCCCTAAAAAACTGATGGAGAGGACTATGCTGCCGCCGTGATCCAGGAATTGCATGATAAAATGAATTATGCAATTCAAGCAAGAGACATCAAATCAGTATATAGAGTGGGTACCAAAACATCTGGTGTAAATAACAGAAGAATTCGTGTGAAATTAGATAGGTGCTCCTGCAAATCAGACCTTATCAGAGCTGCAGTCTCTAGTAAAACCTTTGTTTATGAGAATTTCTGACTAGGAACAGACAAAGTCTCTTCTTTAAACTGCGTGGAATCCGTAAAAATTTCATTGGGTCAATCAAACTTTGTTTTGTGAGAAATGGTAAAATTCTAGCTATGAAGACTGACGCTGGGAAAACCTATGAAATAACCTGAGGCATACCTCAGGTCTTTCCTCAAAGACTCTGGGACAATAGCTGAATAACCAGAATATATATTAAAGTTTCACCTAACAACCAAAGTATACTACAGCTCTGCTTTTCCTTTCAAAAGGTTTTTAAATTTTACATTTTGTTTTGTCTTTTTTGTTATTATTTTTCTCATGTTTATACTATTTTATATTATTCACTTTTTCATTTGACACTGTATTGTTATTTGCTATTACTGTCTCAATTCAGTGATCTTCATTTACTTTATTTGTTTCTATTATATGTGTATTTGCATTTGTTTTCTTTTTTACCATAATTATTTTATATTTTTAACAGATTTAGTATTTTACTGCTCTGTAATTGCTTACCTTATTGTACCTTGACTCCATTACATCCACATCTAAGCTGATATTGATCCTGAACAAAATTTGTCACAAATTTACAATATCCAGCTAATTTACCATCACTACTGTAGGTATTACACAGCACACCAGGCAAAAATAAACTCCAAAATAACACTTGCTTATCAGTTTTCAACCAAAATGTCAGATCACTTGGTAAACATTTTGATGATATAAATGATATAACTCACCGCCCTAGGTACAAAACTATCGTTCTTTATTTTTAACAGAAACCTGGCTAAGTAAAGACCTTACCCAACTTTACAACTTAGCTGATTATAAAGCCATTCACAACTGAAGGCCTAACGAAAAAGAAGGTGGCACAGCTATATATTACCAAGATACCTTCATCTGCAATAGTGTCGTTAGTGATAAAGATGACTACTGTGAATATACCTTTGCTCAATTCTCGATTTAATCCCTTAAATCCTTCTTGACCATTTGGAACCATCATTAGATTTCCCAGTCCAAACATAGCTGCATTCTCAGATAACCTGAGGAATCTTATCATAAACAACAACCTCAACAAAAATCACATCATTTTGGGAGGAGAATTCAATATTATGTAACCAATTATGTTCATTCAACAATTCAAAATTTATGAGAATTCAAGGCTAAATTTAATAAGAATTCAACAATTATGTAACCATATGGAGCACCTTAAACGAGCTGCCGGCTCTTGTTCCGACTTCAAGTGCTTCGCTGATAACCCATGACTCAAGTTATTAACCCAGATGCATGAAGACCAAATATCAGTAATCGAAGAGCAGTTAGCCATAATACGGAACCTACAAGTTGAAGCTAAAGCCATGCTCAAGAATAATCAAGATCTGTCTACCAGAGTCAGCCTCCTCGAGCTGGAATTAAGCCCTCTTAAGAACACAGTTACTAACTTTAATTAAACCAACTTAAACCACTAGAAAACAAGAAGAATGTTGCAAAAGTTTGAGAACCATCTTAACATCCTATAACAGCATCACAGTTTTACCCAACACGAATCAGACCAACATAAGCTCCTTGATTCTGTCATTTTTCTGTGTATGGAAGAAAACGTGCACATGGAGTGGGGGATCTTTATTTAATAATAGCAATAATAATAATTATAGTAAATAAATAATTATAATAATTATTATAACAAGTAATAATTATAATAATAAATTACCATGATAGTAATAATATATTTTATTAACTATAATAAATAGATTTAATAATTTCATTACAAATAATTAATAATAATTAGTAATTAAATGTTGCATTATTTAAATTTACACTAATGCATTTACCAACAGCAATTACAATTGCATATAGGTAAAGATTAGTCATAGTATTCAAAAGCACAAAACTTTAGGGGTTCCGGCGGAGCACCCTCATCCCAGTTCCTCTCTCTCTCTCTCTCTCTCTCTCTCTCTCTCTCTCTCTCTCTCTCTCTCTCTCTCTCTCTCTCTCTCTCTCTCTCTCTCTCTCTCTCTCTCTCTCTCTCTCTCTCTCTCTCTCTCTCTCTCTCTCTCTCTCTCTCTCTCTCTCACTCTCTCTCTCACTCTCTCTCTCTCTCTCTCTCTCTCTCTCACTCTCTCTCTCACTCTCTCTCTCTCTCTCTCTCTCTCTCTCTCTCTCTCTCTCTCTCTCTCTCTCTCTCTCTCTCTCTCTCTCTCTCTCTCTCTCTCTCTCTCTCTCTCTCTCACTCTCTCTCTCTCTCTCTCTCTCTCTCTCTCTCTCTCTCTCTCTCTCTCTCTCTCTCTCTCTCTCTCTCTCTCTCTCTCTCTCTCTCTCTCTCTCTCTCTCTCTCTCCTCTCTCTCTCTCTCTCTCTCTCTCTCTCTCTCTCTCTCTCTCTCTCTCTCTCTCTCTCTCTCTCTCTCTCTCTCTCTCTCTCTCTCTCTCTCTCTCTCTCTCTCTCTCTCTCTCTCTCTCTCTCTCTCTCTCTCTCTCTCTCTCTCTCTCTCTCTCTCTCTCTCTCTCTCTCTCTCTCTCTCTCTCTCACTCTCTCTCTCTCTCTCTCTCTCTCTCTCTCTCTCTCTCTCTCTCTCTCTCTCTCTCTCTCTCTCTCTCTCTCTCTCTCTCTCTCTCTCTCTCTCTCTCTCTCTCTCTCTCACTCTCTCTCTCTCTCTCTCTCTCTCTCTCTCTCTCTCTCTCTCTCTCTCTCTCTCTCTCTCTCTCTCTCTCTCTCTCTCTCTCTCTCTCTCTCTCTCTCTCCTTCTCTCTTGTACACATATGTTATATTACACAAACAATAGATGCCTAAAAAACAAAATAAACGAATTAAATACTCGTTTCTCCATAAAAAAAAGAGATATTATTGCACTTACTGAAACGTGGATGAATGTAGAAAATAGAGAACTATTAGCTGAATATCAGATAAATAGATTTCAACTATTTCACACAGATATATTAGACGAGGAGGGGGAGTAGCCATATATGTTAGGGAGAATTTGAAATGTAGTCTCAAAGAGGGAGGGGTAGAAAGAGAGCTTGGAAAAAAAGGATTAAGAATGGGGGAATCAGTTTAAAACAAGAATTCGCACAACTAGTTAGAATTGTTAAAAAAAGTGATAAGGACAGCAAAAAGAAACTATGAAGTTCGTATAGCTGGCCAAGCAAAGGCAAATCCTAAAGTTTTTTTCAGTTATATAGAACAAAGGTTAGGGAAAGGATAGGTCCATTAAATACCGAGAAAGGTCAGTTAACGGATAATGACGAAGGGATGAGTAGTATTATTAATAACTCTATTGATTTATTAACTCTAACTGATTTATTGATTTATTATTAATCGATTTATTAACTGCCTAACTCTATTGATTTATTAAATATGGTAGTGGCTCGGAAAGCTCCTTTTTTTGCATTATTTAAGCACCCTGGCAAACACTTCATCCGGCCCTGGGGATTTGTTTGATTTTAGTTTTACTATTTGTTTAATTACATCCTCCCTGGTAACTGCTAAACTAGTCAACCTGTTCTCGTCCCCACCCACATAGACTTGTTCGGCTGAGGGAATATTGTTGTAACACAGGTGTGTTCGTTCTTCTTTTTAATCTTCTTTTACCTTCACCCTGTCCTTAATCTTTATTCACTTCTCAAACCAAGGGACCCCCAGAGCTGTACTTGAGCCGACCCCACGCCACGTGGTCTTAAGCCGTTGACCATCTTAAGATTCTACAACCTTATGACGTGAAAAAAGACTTCTAGCAAAACTCTAGAATCGCCTTGCGCTACCACCAGACCATTACCACTGAGCAATGACCGAGGTCTGGATCGATCATGCTAATCAATAAACCTTGGGGCTTGAACCCCACTAGTAATATATGGGAGGGATGAATTTTTAAATTAAAAGTGCAGAATAATTAAAATCAAAGGGATAATGAATTCTTATTCGGTGTTCGAATCTGCGGCCCAACTCAACTCGGCCGCTTGGGCCCCACATGGTCCGTGACAATGTAAATAAATTACAGAAAATGGAAATTAATAAAAGACAATTTACTAGATAAATGGTTTATTCAAAACTAAACAAATTATAAAATCAAAGCACTCCCTAAACTGAGCACTCCCTGACGTGAAAAGCAATGAGTTGATCTAATTCCCTATATCAACTCTTAACAACTCTACCTTCTTTATGCAACCAGATCGGTGGACTGCTGATCTTGGGGAGAGGTGGAGTGGCCACCTTTCCGAGCTGTTCCTGGTACCAAACTGTCGTTCCCTCGCTCTGCTCCACACAGAAGCCAGAGCAGGGTATTCTTCCGCCTAGTTTACTAACATAAGAACATAAGAACAAAGGTAACTTCAGAAGGCCTATTGGCCCATACGAAGCAGCTCCTATCTATAACCACCCAATCCCACTCATATACTGGTCCAACCCGCGCTTGAAACAATCGAGGGACCCCACCTCCACCACGTTACGCGGCAATTGGTTCCACAAATCAACAACCCTGTTACTGAACCAGTATTTACCCAAGTCTTTCCTAAATCTAAACTTATCCAATTTATACCCATTGTTTCGTGTTCTGTCTTGTGTTGATATTTTTAATACCCTATTAATATCCCCCCTGTTATGTCCATTCATCTACTTGTAAACCTCTATCATGTAACCTCTAACTCTTTGCCTTTCCAGTGAATGCAACTTAAGCTTTGTTAATCTTTCTTCATATGAAAGATTTCTAATTTGGGGAATTAACTTAGTCATCCTACGTTGGACACGTTCAAGTGAATTTATATCCATTCCATAATACGGTGACCAAAACTGAACTGCATAATCTAAATGGGGCCTAACCAGAGGAAGATATAGCTTAAGAACCACACCAGGTATCTTGTTACTAACGCTTCGATTAATAAATCCCAGTGTCCTATTCGCCTTATTACGAATATTCATGCATTGATCCTTTTGTTTTAAATTCTTACTAATCATAGCTCCCAGATCCCTTTCGCAATCCGACTTCGCAATCTCAACACCATCTAGCTCGTATCTTGTAACTCTATCATCATTACCTAGCCTCAGAACTTTACATTTATCAGCATTAAACTGCATTTGACAATCCTTTGACCATTTCAAAACCCTATCTAGATCAACTTGAAGTGATAGTGAGTCCTCCTCCGAATTAATTTCCCTACCGATTTTCGTATCATCGGCAAATTTGCAAATGTTGCTACTCAAACCTGAATCTAAATCATTTATATATATTATAAACAATAGAGGTCCCAGGACAGAGCCCTGAGGACAGAGCCACTAACAACATTATCCCACTCTGACTTAACCCCATTTATACTAACTCTCTGTTTCCTTTGGAATAGCTATGCCCTAATCCAACTTAATATAGCACCCCCAATACCATGAGCTTCTATTTTTTTAATTAGTCTTTCATGTGGCACTGTATCAAAAGCTTTGCTAAAGTCAAGGTACACAACATCACAATCTTTACCACTATCAACTGCCTCAACTATGCTGGAATAAAAAGTTAGCAAATTTGTTAAACATGAACTTTCATTTGTATATTTGCGATGCCCAGTCGAAAGGTGCGGGCATTTGCGATGCCCAGTCGAAAGGTGCAGAGTCAGTCAGGTGCAGTCACAGTGAGAGGTTGTGTTTGCTGAAGCTCCGATTGTTGTTACATTATTATTGCAATAATGTAAGGATTAGTGAAGGATTTGGTGAGTTTGGTTGGAGCTCTGAGAGCAGAGATGGATTCCCTGCGGGAGGAGGTACGATGGCTGAGACTTCAGGAGGAAACGAAGGAAGAGACCAGTGTTGACGGGACCTCATTGTGGAGAGTCGTGAAGGACAGGGGACTTAAGAAGACCTTGACAAGGCTACCTACAGACGCCCTAAGGACAGCAAATTCATTTGCCGTGTTGGAGGACGAGTGCTGTGGTGAGCCTGCAGTTCACTCGGAACGGAAACCAGCGAGGAGCGGTGGAGCGCATGCCCCTCAGGCTGCTCAGAAAGTTAAGGAGGTACCGAAGCGAATTTTGGTTGTGGGAGATTCCCAGGTGAGGTATTTAGACAGAACGTTTTGTGCCAGAGATAGGGGGAACAGATTAAGGGTTTGCTATCCAGGAGCTGGAATTGGTGATATTGTTGGAAACATGAATGATATTATGACGGGAAATGGGAACAAACCCATTATTTGTATTAGTGCAGGGGGTAATGATGTTGGGCGAGTTAGGAGTGAGGAACTAATATAGCAGTCTCCGTGGTGTAGTGGTAAGACACTCGCCTGGCGTTCCGCGAGCGCTATGTCATGGGTTTGTATCCTGGCCGGGGAGGATTTACTGGGCGCAATTCCTTAACTGTAGCCTCTGTTTAACGCAACAGTAAAATGTGTACTTGGATGAAAAAACGATTCTTCGCGGCAGGGGATCGTATTCCAGGGACCATAGGATTAAGGACTTGCCCGAAACGCTACGCGTACTAGTGGCTGTACAAGAATGTAACAACTCTTGTATATATCTCAAAAAAAAAAAAAAAAAAAAAAAAAAAAAAAAAAAAAAAAAAAATACAGAGATTCAGGACAGCCATTGAATTAGTTAGGAGCAAGGGAGGAATCCCGATCATATGTGGCATTCTTCCAAGAAAGGGAGTGGGAAATGAATGGATGTCGAGGGCACTTGGTGTCAATTGCCGGCTGGAAAGATATTGCAAATCAAATGCAATATCTTTCATAGACAACTGGGAACACTTCTATGGACGAAATGAAATGTATGCTCGTGATGGGGTGCATCTATCGAGGGCTGGGGTTGTTGCTGTTGTGAACTCGTTGGAACCAGTGGTTAGAGGTGTTTGTTTGGGTTTAAACTGTTAGTAGATAGTGGTATGGGAATTGATTTGGAGGAAGGAGGTAATAAAAGTATGTGTTCGTGGGAGAAAAGAATTGGCAAAATGATCAGGGAAAGAAAAGGGCCTCAAAATAACAATTCACTTAGGGTATATTACACTAACAGTAGAAGTCTAAGAAATAAAATTAACGAATTAAATGCTCTTGTCTGCACAGAAAAAATAGATATTATTGCACTTACCGAAACGTGGATGAATGTAGAAAATAGAGAATTATTAGCTGAATATCAAATAAATGGATTTAAACTATTTCACACAGATAGATATATTAGACGAGGAGGGGGAGTAGCCATATATGCTAGGGACAATTTGAAATGTAGTCTCAAAGAAGGAATCAAAACTGAGCCACACAGAGAAACTATTTGGATAGAATTAAACGAAAAAGCCAATAATATTATAATAGGAGTTATATATAGGCCACCAAATTTAGACAGAATGGAAGCAAAGCATCTATGGGATGAAATATCTAGAGCATCTAGATCTAACAGTATTTATGTCATGGGTGACTTTAATTTTAGTGGAATAAACTGGGTGAACAGAACAGGGAATAGTGAAGCAGAAGATTTTCTAGAATTAATTGACGATTGCTTTCTTACGCAACACATTAAGGAACCAATGCGGGAAAATAATATTTTAAATTTAGTGTTAACTAACAGGGAAACACAAATTAATGACATCGAAATAGGGAGTGAGCTAGGGAACAGTGATCACAAAGTAATCAGATTTAGCATAGAATGGAATAGACCTGTAGGAGAAAATTCTGTTTAAGTGCCAGATCTTCGAAAAGCTGATTTTAATAGCCTAAGAATTTTTTTGGGTCAAATAGATTGGAAAGTCTTGGGTATGGGGTGTGGGCCGGTCTTGGAGCGAGACATGAACCCAGCGATAGGTGATGTAAAAGGGGATTTCGATGTAGATTTAATATATAACTTATTTAAGAACATTCTAAACAAAGCACAGGAACGTAGTAAACCATACAAATTGAATAGATCGAATACTAATGACCCAAAGTGGATAACAAATAATTTAAAGAACCTTATAGGTAAAAAGAGAGCTTGGTACAAAAGGATTAAGAATGGGGAAGTCAGTTTCGAACAGGAATTCATACAATTGGTTAGAAATGTTAAAAAAGAGATTAGGAAAGCAAAAAGAAACTATGAAGTTCACATAGCACAGCAAGCAAAGTCAAATTCTAAAGGTTTTTTTCAGTTATATCGAACTAAGACTAGGGAAAGGAATAAATCGAATAAAGAGCCTAAATCTTTACTCCCTGGAACGCAGGCGGGAGAGATACATAATAATTTACACGTGGAAAATATTAGAGTGGCTGGTCCCAAACCTGCACACAGAAATAACATCACATGAGACCAGAAGACATGGCAGGATGTGCAGAATACCCCCGTCGAAAAGCAGAGGTGCAACAGGTACTCTGAGAGAGAACTCTATCAACATCAGAGGCCCGAGACTGTTCAACACACTTCCGCCACACATAAGGGACATAACTGGCAATCCCCTCACAGTGTTCAAGAGAGAACTGGATAAGCACCTCCAAAGGATACCTGATCAACCAGGCTGTGACTCATACGTCAGGCTGCGAGCAGCCGCGTCCAACAGCCTGGTTGATCAGTCCAGCAACCAGGAGGCCTGGTTGACGACCGGGCCGCGGGGATGCTAAGCCCTGGAAGCACCTCAAGGTAACCTCAAGGTAACCATGTTTGACATATTTCATCAACAGACTTAATTTGGGATCTCTACCAGTTGCCTTCCTAATAGTCTGGAATGAAATATCCTCAAAAGACATAGATTCCACCAGGTTAACATACTCAACTGGAATACTGGAATTTAATTCTTCTGTCACAGGCAATCTACTTAATGCATCAGCTACTGTACTACATTATCCTTGCCTGGCTTAAACTCTAAATCATACTCAAACTGCGAGAGTAGTAATGCCCATCTTTGAATTCTAGCATTGGCGTTAACTGGAATCTGCTTACCTCTGCCAAACAATCCTAGCAGGGGTTTATGGTCTGTTCTAGCAAGAAATTTCCTCCCCAGCAGAAAATACCTCAGTTTTTTTTTACAGCATATACCAAAGCTAAGGCTTCTTTATCTAACTGAGAATAAATCTGTTCTCCAGGAGATAATTTCTTGCTAGCAAAATATACTACTTTATCCTGACCATCTACTTCCTGTAATAATACACAACCCACTCCTACTGGGGAAGCATCTACCTCCAGTTTTAATGGGAGTCTACCTGTAAAATTAGTGAGCACTGGAGAATTGATCAATTCCTGCTTAATATTCCTGAATGCATTTTCCTCTCTTGCTGCCCACTTAAATCTAGCCCCTTTTTTCAACAATTCATACAAGGGTGCTAATTTTGTTGAAAAGTTCTTCACGAACTTACAAAAATATGTAACCATCCCAACAAAAGACTGTACTTCTCCAACTGATGTTGGGGCTGGGGCATCTATTATAGCAGCTACATTTTTGTGAGGAGTAAAGCCCTTACCTGAAATATGGTACCCCAGATATTCAATGGCCTTGGTCTTCAACGTTGTTTTTCCCTTATTAATCTTCACACTGTGCTTTTGCAAAAGATTCAAAACTTGTTATAATCTAACATCATGCACTTCCTCATTCTCTCCACATACAATAATGTCATCTAAAAAACTAGCCACACCTTCAATGTTAACTAACAACTGGGACATGAATCTCTGAAAAATTGCTGGAGACGAGGAGAGTCCAAAATTAAGTCTTTTATGCTTAAATAACCCCTTGTGGGTATTAATCACTAACAATTTCTGGCTCTCCTCCTCTACAGGAATTTGCAAGTAAGCATCTTTCAGGTCAATCTTAGAAAAAATTGCCCCCTTGCAGACCACTGACAACAACTCATCTATCTTAGGTAAAGGGTACTTCTCACAGTGTATGCGGTTGTTCAGTTCCTTGAAGTCTGCACAGATTCTCAAGGATTTCCGATCTGCCTTCAACACTGGTACAATTGGGGCTGCCCACTCACTATGTGTAATTGGCTCTAAGATGCCTTCTGCCACATGCTTTTCCAGGGCTGATTCTACCAATTGCTTGTAATGAAACGGCACTGTTCTTGCCTTGAAAAATTTAGGTGAAGCCCCACTTTTCAGGTGAATTTTTGCCACCATGCTATTAATTGGCTTATCTGCCTCCACTGAATATTTATCTAACATTTGTTCGGCACTTTTAATTGTTTTAACTACCGACAATTCATCTAGGCCCGCCAAGAAAATTCCCACTTTTTCCATGAGATCCTTACCACATAGGCTAGGATTATGTGAATCCACTACATAAAAATCCTTGACAATTTCTTTCCATTATAACTTACTTTTGCCGACACCTTGCCATAGACCTTAATTGGTACATTTACATAAGCACTTAATGATTTTTTACCTGGTTTTACATTCAATTGCAAGGTATCTGCCCAATCTCTAGACAATGTTGACACTGCAGCACCAGTGTCCAGTTCCCAGGGAACTAACTTCCCATTAATTACAAAATTCACCACTTGTGACTTCACTGAACATACCTTTTCTTTCACCGAATATAGTCGGTTTTCCTCACCTGCAGCTTCTTCAGACTGGTTACCTTCCTCTACTGCCTTGAACACAGTACCACTACCTCTTCTTCCTGCATTCCCTGGTCGTCTCCTCTCCCAGGCCTTGCTGTTCCTGTTCAGATATTCCCTACACACTCTCTGCAAGTGTCCCTCCTTGTTACAAAAGTTGCATATATAGGCACGAAACTTGCACTTGCTACTTATGTGATTGTATCCACAGTGTTTACATCTGGTCTGGCCCTGTACGACCATAATTTCCTGAGTAGAAGTCTTACTTCCAAAAGCCCTTTCCAGGTTCAATATCTTCTCGAGCAGTGTCCATGAAGTCATCGATTGTAGATCCAAATTTTCTGCCTCCAGGTTACGGATATAATTCTCCTTTTCCACTGCCATGAACAACTGGTCCCTAACCCTGCCGTCCAACTGTGCTCCGAAGTTGCAGTGGTTAGCCAAAGCCTTCAATTCCGCAAATAAATCCTGTATGGATTCCTGCTGCTTTTTCGTCCTCTTCTGGAAATCCATCAAACTCCTGTGATATGATGGTTTCACCACATACTGACGTTTAAGCAGAGCAATGAGGTCTACATAGGTCTTCGTGTGCGGTAGCTCAGGTGCACACAAATTTCCGAGAACACATATATGCTTCAGAACCCAGTGAAACTAAGAGTGTAACACGGGGAGGGTTTCTCTACCTATCTTTCCTTCTTCTTTTCCCCCTCCACCCGTATTCTTACTTTTTATTCTCTACAAGGGACTCCAAAACTTTTACCAAAGCCAACTCCACGCCACGTGGTCCTAAGACGATTGACCGGCTTAGGATTCTACAACCCGTATGACGTCACCTAGGCTTCGAGCAAAACCCTAGAGTCGCCTCCGCCGCCACCACCAGACCAGTAACACAGAGCAATGATCGAGGTCTGGATCGATCATGCTAATTAATCAACCTTGGGGCTTGATCCCCACTATAACCGATGACCTTGAGAGTTCTTAAGTGTGGAATTAATTACACGGGAATGATGAATTCCGATTCGATGTTAGAATCGACACCCAATCCAACTCTGCCTCGTGTGGACCACGTGACCAGGACAAGTAAACATAAACAAATGGAAACAATAAAAATGCAAATTATTAACTAATTAATTTATTAAAAGAAAAACTAAAACAAAATCTAAATATGTTCACTCCCTGTCACTTTAACACTCCCTACTTGACCTGAATGGCAATGAGTTGACTATCCCTATAAATAACAATAGCAACTATACCTCTATGTTTTACCAGCTAAAGATGTTGGGCTGGTCTTGGGGGAGAGGTAAGATGGTTGACCTCCCCCAGTTGATCTGGACTCCACACTGATCTCTCCTCGTCTGGTCTACCCCAGACTAGAGCATTGTATTGTTCCGCATCGCTTACCCAGTTACTTAGCCAGGTTTAAGTTATAACAATTAACCTCTGTTTGTACTGAATTGATCCAGACTGGTTGAATTATTTTACTGAAATTAAATTACACAAGCATCTAACGGCAGAGCTGTTCCCGTTCCTCAAAATGGTTATTAAAACTTTGAGAAATAGTAGACATGTCAACACTGATGACCTATGACCGCCAGGTCACTCTGCCTTACAACTTAGATCTGATTCGTGATGTCACTGATGGTGACTTAACTCAATAATTAGAATACTCTTGATATTGCACCCAGTAATATTATACAATACAATTTTAATACAAAATGAATAAAGGCTAATTTCTCTAACTTACTGAATACTATAGGATGATTCATTATACGCAGCTATGAACAAGGCGTCGATTATTTTCACCGCGAATTCCCCTGGGGTCAGGTCCCGGGTCACCACGCGGGCTCAGCTTCCCATTCTCTTTTGTCGATAAACCACTCTGGATAATTCTTACAACCAGCCTAGTTTGTTACAAGAGTACCGCTTTCTTGTTGGCGTCCTCCTTAATCTCCCGGTACTGAAAGTTTGCTTTCAGCAGGCTGAGCCACAGGTCCAACGAGATCTTGGCAGTGTTTAACGGCTCCATTGACATGAGCGGCGTAGCCATGGCCACGGTGGTAGCACACTCCACTGTTGTATGCGAAGCGTCCACTCGTCCACATGACATACCCTGCTCTCCTGATCCTCACGCCACGTCTCGTACCCAGGCTCTCTGCCGGAGATGTTTTATCCTCGTCGCCACTGTTATGGTTGTGGTAAGAGAAACAATCTTCGTCCACATGGTTTTATTCTCTGCCAGTAACAACAACAAAACAATTATCAGGTACATGAAATATTATTACCAAGATCATAAACAAAAGAGCATCTGCTCCAAACATGCTACCTCCAACATCTGTAGTACTCAATCCCAACACACTTTGCCGGAACTTTGACGGCAGTTAATCCCCATATTCTAAGGGGAGGTCTAGCTATCTCCTCCAAAAGCCATCTCGAGCACAGAATGATTTTGTAAAAATTTATGGCCTAAAATCACATCAGCACACAAATCGGGTAACACTTTGAGATTCACACCATGGTAAGTTTCTCCTTGCAATTCTAAGTCTACAGAACACTGACCCAGGAATTTTCAAGAGAACGATACAGTAGCCATAGAAACTGCCCCATTGTCAGGATAGACGAGTAACCCACTCTGCTCGGCAATATTCTTATGAATAAAGTTCTCAGAGCTACCAGTGTCAATCAGTGCACTGACTGGAATACCATTGATCTTAGATCTAAGGACTGATTTATTGAGGCATGAGGGCGAAGTCCCAGCTAAAGTAGCGAGCATAGCAGCGGAATGTTGGGTGTTTGAAGCACTGTTAGTCTGTTTCAGAGATCGGCAGACCTTAGCATAATGACCCTTTTTCTTGCAATTCATACACAGAGCCTCTCTAGCTGGACATCGACTGTGAGGATGTCGAGTGTAACCACAAAAGAAGCACTTTAAACCACTAGTTTTAGCTGCAGAAACTGTGTTAACCTTTTCTTCTACACTTTCTTGTTCTCCTAAGTCCTCCATGTCTAATGAGAGTGCCATGGCAGTGTTTGTAGCCCCTGGCTGAGCATAAGAGGCAGAAAGTTTCTGTGCCGTTTCTAGAGTGCGAGCTTGGTCAAAGGCAAACTGTAAGTCTAAAGTTTTATTTTCAAGTAAGCGCTGCCATATTGTGGCAGAACCTAGCACATTAATGAAAGCATCTCTCACATAGTTATCACAGGCTTCTACAGCAGTCACTGCTTTGAACTAGCAATCTTTAGCTAATAACTTTAAAGCCTGAAGAAACTGATCAAGCGACTCATCGGGTTCTTGGCGTCGTGTTGCAAGCACATACCTTGCAAATACTTCATTCTTGGGCTTCACAAACAGTTCTGTTAGGGATTTTTCAGCAGCATCATACGTAGTGCAGTCAGCTATGTAGTCGAACACGCGTGGAGCAACGTAGTTTATTAAGAGACGCAGCTTATCCACGGTGGGGGTATTTTCTTCTACTGCTAGAGTGAAGTTTTGGGACGTCTTGAGCCAGTGACGCCATTCCTGAGCGGCGTAGGTGGCATTTGGGTCAGTAGTGTAGTGAGTAAACCTATACTCGCTCCATTATCTCATCATCGTAATGCATAACTAATTACACAAGCTATAATCCTATCCCTATTTACAGGTAACGGTTTTTCCACCCTCCTATCTTACTGTGAGGTGCAGTCACCGTATTTAAGCAAGCGATTTGAGAATAGCAAACCAGTACAATCTCCAGTCAAGAATGTAGTACTCGGTGTGGGCAGTTCTAATCGACCCAAGACGCTACAGCTTCAACACAGAGCAGACAGCAGACTACGACCGCATCCAGCTACAACACTCTCGCTCCCCGAGTTCAGACACTCGCAATTCCCAATCGAGCTGCTACGCTCTCCCACATAGAGCTCCACGACTCCGGCCTCACTCAGCTCTCTGCTCTGCTCCAGGCTTCGTCTCAACGTCTACGACACTGCTGTATCCAGGACTACTAAATAAATATGAAATTCACTAAACACTTTGTATATAATCAACTCAGCAACTTAACATAATCGTACGTGAATCATGGACCGGGTCGGGAGATGGAGTGAGAGCGAGACCTGACTTCCCGCGCTTTTTATGCCACCCAATCCTGGCCGGGGACTGGTCAAGTCGTCTACTGCAATTTCGGATACCGGGCTAGAAACAACTTCGTTCACTGAGAAGTTTGTACATACAAACCATTCCGTTCGTATATGCGCTGGTTTGTGTTCGCTGTTGTTCTCGTCTGAATAAATACATGGCTAATACAGTACCAACAACTGAACCATGTGAGGTTAGCAGACACTGACCAGGTCCACTAACTCCATCTGATTGTAAAGTGTGAAATAATACTATAGTGTATTTTTCAGTCGCGCTGCCAATTATTTGATTTAAACCCACAC
Source organism: Procambarus clarkii (assembly GCF_040958095.1). NCBI lineage: Eukaryota > Metazoa > Arthropoda > Malacostraca > Decapoda > Cambaridae > Procambarus > Procambarus clarkii. The sequence goes on from NC_091207.1 coordinate 6,641,101, forward strand.
TCTCAAGAAAACGTGTACATCACAAAACCTATATATATAATGTAGGTATATATTAGTTAGTCTTCATACATTTAAAACTTTCTAAGCAAATTGTCAGGTCGCTAAAGTAAATGCTACCAATTCTCTTGGTCTGTTAAAATGAACCTTCCCACCCCTCTCTCTCTCTCTCTCCCATCTCTCTCTCTCTCTCTCTCTCTCTCTCTCTCTCTCTCTCCCATCTCTCTCTCTCTCTCTCTCTCTCTCTCTCTCTCCCATCTCTCTCTCTCTCTCTCTCTCTCTCTCTCTCTCTCTCTCTCTCTCTCTCTCTCTCTCTCTCTCTCTCTCTCTCTCTCTCTCTCTCTCTCTCTCTCTCTCTCTCTCTCTCTCTCTCTCTCTCTCTCTCTCTCTCTCTCTCTCTCTCTCTCTCTCTCTCTCTCTCTCTCTCTCACTCTCTCTCTCTCTCTCTCTCTCTCTCTCTCTCTCTCTCTCTCTCTCTCTCTCTCTCTCTCTCTCTCTCTCTCTCTCTCTCTCTCTCTCTCTCTCTCTCTCTCTCTCTCTCTCTCTCTCTCTCTCTCTCTCTCTCTCTCTCTCTCTCTCTCTCTCTCTCTCTCTCTCTCTCTCTCTCTCTCTCTCTCTCTCTCTCTCTCTCTCTCTCTCTCTCTCTCTCTCTCTCTCTCTCTCTCTCTCTCTCTCTCTCTCTCTCTCTCTCTCTCTCTCTCTCTCTGACACACACACACATACAGCCTATGCCACGCTTTCTAACTTCAGAATTGCTTTTAAATACATGGATGGCGATATACTAAAGAAATTGTTCACGACTTTTGTTAGGTCAAAGCTATAATATGCAGCTGTTGTGTGGTGCCCATATCTTAAAATGCACATCAACAAACTAGAAAAGGTACTACCTACTAAGTGGCTCCCAGAACTGAAGGGCAAGAGCTACGAGGAGAGGTTAGAGGCATTAAATATGCCAAACCTTGAAGACAGAAGAAAAAGAGGTGATATGATCACTACATACAAAATAGTAACAGGAATAGATAAAATCGATAGGGAAGATTTCCTGAGACCTGGAACTTTAGGAACAAGAGGTCATAGATTTAAACTAGCTAAACACAGATGCCGAAGAAATATAAGAAAATTCATTTTCGCAAACAGAGTGGTAGACGGTTGGAACAAGTTAGGTGAGAAGGTGGTGGAGGCCAAGACCGTCAGTAGTTTCAAAGCGTTATATGACAAAGAGTGCTGGGAAGACGGGACACCACGAGCGTAGCTCTCATCCTGTAACTGTGGGAACCGACATGTGAGATTTATATTTATTTAATTTATATGAATTTATATTTACGTTAATTTATATACTTCGATAGCAATTTGTATAATGATAAGTGGACTGTATTTGTGCAATAATCTCAATCTCACAAATCGATCCTCTACACATTAGGGGGGTTTATTAATTGAATATATATGCAGCCAATCAAACTACAAAATTAACTACATACATTGAAGAGGTTCCTTATCTTATAGTACAGCAGGTTAGTCCACCAGGTATAACTAGGGTGTAGACACCAAATTATCCTCTTTGAGGTAGCTTCCTCACCCAGTAACTGGTGCACAAAGTCTTCCATCCTCGTCTTGACCTGTCAAAAGTGCGCTAGCTGTGAAGCCAGAATCCTATATATGACAAGCTATATCAGAGAAAACACTATACAGTACATAGAACATGAAGACCTGGCTTAATTACCTTTTGTTTGAGGCGATTTCGCGATCTAACCGGGTCACCCTATATCCTGACATTAATGACCATAAATGAATGATAAACGGGTTTCGGATAGACACTTAACTTGAATTTGTAGACAGCGTGTTGACAATGGTACACTTCTGGTTTCCATAACACTACGTCCAAGTAAAATTAACAGGAGCTGAATTTGCTCCCGTGTGAGCCTCTGGTCTCGTTATAAGCAATGGCTGTTTAACACTCCATACTATTGACGTTACTGGCCGACATTGTCCAGAATGATAGGAGCCGAATTTGCTCCACACGTCTCGGAGGTGACACAACAATGCCTTTAACACTCCATACTATTGACGTTACTGGCCGACATTGTCCAGAATGATAGGAGCCGAATTTGCTCCACACGTCTCGGAGGTGACACAACAATGGCCGTTTAACACTCCATACTATTGACGTTACTGGCCGACATTGTCCAGAATGATAGGAGCCGAATTTGCTCCACACGTCTCGGAGGTGACACAACAATGGCTGCCCCCTTCCCCCTCACTCTGACGCCTGGCTTACATTGTCCACATTTCAGAAAGTGATAGAAGGGTCACATTTACTCTACTTTAATATTGATAATTAAGTTAATTTATATAAGATGTTTTTATGATGGTAAAGTCCAAAGACTAATGTATTTAAGAACAATTCCCAGCAGAATAGCTGGTGAATTATAATAGTATGTGGTGATGATATCCCATTTTCTATAGACGGTAATTCCACTACAAGTTACGTTTTCTATGGGTAACTTGTTTATACAACACAGCTATTATCTGTATGATATATTAAATGGTGTCGGATTTTCCGACATAATTCCCCAGGGGGCTGCTCACGGGTCGAAGTCCTATTTAGAACAGACGAACACCGATACTCCTCCTTCGAATTATTAGATTAATCACACATTTGTGCGTCTGTTCGTACAGGACGGATGTCCCGTACTAGAGTTGCAGGGTTTAGAAGTCTAATGCGATTTCATTTCCCTGTCAACTCTTGAAAGGCTAATATTCAAGCCTTATTACATATTATTTAACCCAGAAGACTGGATGTGATCAAGTACTACAGTCAAGTATGATTCAGGGACTGCAGTGAGATCAGTGACATTAGATATAACTTGAAGTTTCTTCAGGTAACTGGTCACTGATATATAAACACTGAGGCCCATGGAATACATCTTGATTAAATAATAAATGTATCAAATCAGTCATCAGATTTATTGGGGTTTAATTTAGTTAATTGATTCAGAAGATTGAATAGCTCATCATTAAAGTAAAGTATGGTTCTGAGACTGCAGTGGGTTCAGTGACATTGGTCGCAGTGACTTGTAGCTGTTTTAGGCTACTGTTCACTGATTTGCCACTGAGGCCTCATGAACTCATCTCCAGCTTTAAATGATGATACTAACATCAACCTCTGTTACTATAGTCAGCTGTAATCTCCTTAGTATAATGCTACTGGAGAAATATAAGCAGCTGACAAATTTAGATTTCTATTGGTATTGTTTATCTGCAGGCATAGGTCTCCTCAGGCTTGATACTGGGCCTGAGAGTAATTTACCTCCTGCAGAGTTTAACATGGTTATACCCTGATATTTAGTAGGGCTACCGATGAATCGATGGCAGTAGTCTGTCCCCACAAGGACAGCCATTTGGCATTTGATTTGCTCAAATTTACCTGCAGCTGCTTGATAATAGCTTTCCAGGTCAGCATAATCAACTTGAGATTGTTGTGACAAATCTTCACATTTCTTGATCTGTCTTGTTAAGTGGCCTTTAAGACCTGCAAGGGTTCTTTTCATTCTCCCTGCATTATCCATACTGGCTAGTTGGTGAAGCCTTGTGGGACTTGTACTTGGGTCGCTCATAATACTGAACAAACTCTAATGATAGCCTAGGGTAAATTCTGCACTCACTAGGCAATAATCCTACCTCTACTAGAGGTTAGCACTTAAAATTAATACACATTATATATATACAATCATACACACTAATGATTTGAGTGATAAACCAGTGTCACTGGAAGTACCTTTAGGTTAGCTCTTCTATATCACCCTAGGATGGTAGAGACACTAATTAATCACTCAAAGGTGTAATGATCATAAGTAAATTATTATATATACACAACTCAACTCGAGTTGATAAAAATTACACCCAAAATAGGGTCTGGACCATTCATTAATGGTGTTAGGTTATTCAATATAGTACAACTGACTATGGTAATAATGGGACTAGGATGAACGATAATAGTTCAACTAGTCATTGGTAATATCCTACCCTGTTGTGGGTTGGCAATTAGTAAATATTATACTGTGATCACTAGTGCAATATATATTAAATAATTCTCTATTTGGAGAAATAATATACACAATTATTGATAATAGCCTCTTAATTAGCCTCTATGAAACTTCTAATATTATCTAGAAGTATTAAATATTATTAGTGACCTCGCGAAATAAAGTCCACAAAATTCGTAGATAATCTCTCGCGAAATGTAACACCACGAAATCCGTGAACAATCTCGCGACACAGTCACTAATTAGGCTGGCTTCTATATTAGCGCTGTCATTTCACGAAATAACACGCCACCAAATATCTGTGGGTGTGCATGAAACCGCTGACGAAGCTGAACTGGGTTGAGGGAGGCTCCTAAGCTCCCTCGAGGCTACGCTGCCGTCTTGACTGCTGGCTTTGTTTAAATAACACTGCACTAGTATATTTAATGAATCCACTGGATAACTGGTTCATCCGGTACTAAGATGACCAAATGTGGGTTAAAAGGACCGAATATTCCGGTTCCGAAGGTCCAAATAATGTGGGAACCGACATGTGAGATTTATATTTATTTAATTTATATGAATTTATATTTACGTTAATTTATATACTTCGATAGCAATTTGTATAATGATAAGTGGACTGTATTTCTGCAATAATCTCAATCTCACAAATCGATCCTCTACACATTAGGGGGGGTTTATTAATTGAATATATATGCAGCCAATCAAACTACAAAATTAACTACATACATTGAAGAGGTTCCTTATCTTATAGTACAGCAGGTTAGTCCACCAGGTATAACTAGGGTGTAGACACCAAATTATCCTCTTTGAGGTAGCTTCCTCACCCAGTAACTGGTGCACAAAGTCTTCCATCCTCGTCTTGACCTGTCAAAAGTGCGCTAGCTGTGAAGCCAGAATCCTATATATGACAAGCTATATCAGAGAAAACACTATACAGTACATAGAACATGAAGACCTGGCTTAATTACCTTTAGTTTGAGGCGATTTCGCGATCTAACCGGGTCACCCTATATCCTGACATTAATGGCCATAAATGAATGATAAACGGGTTTCGGATAGACACTTAACTTGAATTTGTAGACAGCGTGTTGACAATGGTACACTTCTGGTTTCCATAACACTACGTCCAAGTAAAATTAACAGGAGCTGAATTTGCTCCCGTGTGAGCCTCTGGTCTCGTTATAAGCAATGGCTGTTTAACACTCCATACTATTGACGTTACTGGCCGACATTGTCCAGAATGATAGGAGCCGAATTTGCTCCACACGTCTCGGAGGTGACACAACAATGCCTTTAACACTCCATACTATTGACGTTACTGGCCGACATTGTCCAGAATGATAGGAGCCGAATTTGCTCCACACGTCTCGGAGGTGACACAACAATGGCCGTTTAACACTCCATACTATTGACGTTACTGGCCGACATTGTCCAGAATGATAGGAGCCGAATTTGCTCCACACGTCTCGGAGGTGACACAACAATGGCTGCCCCCTTCCCCCTCACTCTGACGCCTGGCTTACATTGTCCACATTTCAGAAAGTGATAGAAGGGTCACATTTACTCTACTTTAATATTGATAATTAAGTTAATTTATATAAGATGTTTTTATGATGGTAAAGTCCAAAGACTAATGTATTTAAGAACAATTCCCAGCAGAATAGCTGGTGAATTATAATAGTATGTGGTGATGATATCCCGTTTTCTATAGACGGTAATTCCACTACAAGTTACGTTTTCTATGGGTAACTTGTTTATACAACACAGCTATTATCTGTATGATATATTAAATGGTGTCGGATTTTCCGACAGTAACTACACTTAGGTAAATACACACAAACGTACACACGTATACACACATACACACACACACACACACAGAAGAGTGAGGGGAGACATGATCACTACCTACAAAATCTTCAGGGGAATTGACAGGGTAGACAAGGACACTCTATTAAACACTGGTGGTACGGGGACACAGGTGGAAACTGAGTACCCAAATGAGCCACAGGGACGTTAGAAGGAACTTTTTCAGTGCCAGAGTAGTTAACAGGTGGAACGCATTAGGCAGTAATGTGGTGGAGGCTGACTCCATACACAGTTTCAAATGCAGATATGATAGAGCCCAGTAGACTCAGAATCTGTACATTGACAGTTGAAAGGTGGAACCAAAGAGCCAGAGCTCAACCACCGCAACCACAACTAGGTGAGTATACACACACACACGTACACACACACACACACGTACACACACACACAAACATACACACACTAATGCCTCTATTCACCTTGCAGTAAATAGGAACCTGGAAGTCAGAAAGCTGCTAAAGGCTGCACCTTGGGGATGTGTGTGTGTGTTAGATAAAAATATATGTTGTTTAGATATGATGGAGGAAAAGAGGCCGAGAGTCGGTACAGTAGACAACCGACGCTTAGAGAGGCGGGGTCCAAGAGCTAACAGCTAAATCTTGCTAATAATAAATCAAAATATTTAATACACATATATACATGTTTTACATGAATTTGGCTGAGGGTGACCATCTGTGATGGCCTCGACGGGGCAGGAAGTCGGCGGTTGATCAAAGGCCTCCCCCATCCTCCACATACCTGAGGATTTTTCTGGCTTAATTTTAAGCGGAAGTAATGTCTTGGTATTTACGGCTTCAGCGGGTGGGTGGGTCCGTGGGTTTATTACACTATGAGTGAAAACAATCGCCTATTCTCTATTTTATATTGCCGCTTGTAGAGCTAGAAGCTGTTGCCTCTTGTGTGCGTTGCACAAGGGGATTAATATCTGGATTAATATCTTTCAATATTTCCAGTATTTTTAAAGGTCTCGCTTAAATACCGAAGATACTGTTATTGGACACCGCTTAATTGACAATGTCTCAACAACGCAGGCTGAAGATGTGCGTGGCTCCTGCTATTGCAATGATCTATCTTGAGATTATTTCGGGGCTTTAGTGTCCCCGCGGCCCGGTCCTCGACCAGGCCTCCACCCCTAGGAAGCAGCCCGTGACAGCTGACTAACACCCAGGTACCTATTTTACTGCTAGGTAACAGGGGCATCAGGATGAAAGAAACTCTGCCCATCGTTTCTCGCCGGCGCCCGGGATCGAACCCGGGACCACAGGATCACGCGTCCAGTGTTCTGTCCGCTCAGCCACCGGCTCCCTACGCTCAGCCACCGGCTCCCTACAAATGATGCTCATTTGCTTTTCAATGATGCGCCTTAGTTGCCCCCTCTCTAACCTACCGTTCTAAATATCCCTTCTCCATCTTTCGCAAACATTCCCCCTCATACATCTCCCCCCCTTTCCTCCTGTCCCCCTGTCCATCTCTTTGTCCCCCTGCCCACATTTTCTGTCCTCTGTCCCCGATCCCTTTCCCCCCTGTCCCCCTCTCTGTCCCCCTGTCCCCCCTTTCCATTTCTCTGTCATACATTTCTCTGTCATGTCCCTCTCTGTTCCATTGTCCCTCTCTCTGTCTCTCTCTGTCCCCCTGTTCCTCTCTATCTTCCTGTTCCTCTCTCTGTCCCCCCTGTCACTCTCTGTCCCCATGTCACTCTATGTCCCCCTGTCCCTCTATGTTCCCCTGTCCATCTCTGTCCTTCTCTCTGTTCCCCTGTCCCTATCTCTGTCCCCTGTCCCTCTCTCTGCCCCCCTTTCTGTCCCCCGGTCCGCCCTTTCTGTCCCCCTGTCCCTCTTTCTGTCCCCCTCTCTGACCCAGTCCCTGTTCCTCTGTTCCTGTCTCTATCCCTCTCTCTGTCCCCCTCTCTGACCCTGTCCCTCTGTTCCTCTCCCTCTGTCTCTGTCCCTGCCCCCCTCTCCGTCCCTGTCTCCCTCTCTGTCCCACTGCCCCCCCTCTGTGCCCCCGTCCCTCCTCTGACCCTGTCCGTCTGTCCCTGTCCCTCTGCTCTTGTCCCTCTGTCCCTGTCTCTGTCTCTCCTCGTCTCTGCCATTCTCTGTGTCAGTCTATCTCTCTGTCTCTTTCCTCGCTCTATCTCTGTCATTCTCTCACTGACTTTGCATATCCTTATCTATCCATCTCTGCGTCCAACATTCTCTCCCTGACTCTGTCTATATCTATTTCTCTGTCTCGGTCTTCATCTCTCTCTCTCTCCCTTTACATACATACATACATGCATACATACATACATACATGCATGCATGCATACATACATACATACATACATACATACACACATACTCATGAGAAAGGAATGGAGTTTTAAGGAGATGGCTATCCCGGGCTGTGAGGGTTTCAGAGACTACATAGCAGGCACCATGACAATGGGAGGACCAAGGATAGTAGTAGCAGTAATATATAATCCTCCACCAAATGACAAAAGACCCAGTCAAGAGTACGAAAGCAACAACATGGCAGTTAACACTATAATTGAGAGGGCAGCCTCTTCTGCCTGTAGAAATAGATCCCACCTGCTCATCATGGGGGACTTCAATCACGGCAGGATTGATTGGGAGAACAAGGAACCGCATGGAGGCGAGGATACGTGGAGAGCCAAACTACTGGAGGTGGCGACTAGAAACTTCTTAACCCAGCATGTCAGTGAACCCACAAGGATGAGAGGAAACGACGAACCAGCGAGACTCGACCTGGTTTTCACCCTGAACGACTCTGACATAAGAGAAATCAGTTTTGAGGACCCAGTAGGAATGAGCGACCACAGTGTATTGGTGTTTGAGTACCTGATTGAAGAAGGGTTATTGAACTCGAGAAGGGATACCGAAACCAAAAGGTTAGCATACCGAAAGGGAAACTATGAGGAGATAAGAAAATGCCTAGCAGATATAGCATGGGAAACAGAGCTCAGGGAAAAGACGGCCCAAGATATGATGGAAGACATCACGCAAAAATGCAAGGATGCAGCAAACAAGTTTGTCCCAGTCCAAAAGGAAAACAGTGAAATGAAGATGAGAAACCCATGGTTTAATCAGAGATGTAGGCTAGCTAAGCAGCAAAGTAAAAGGGCATGGAGAAACTATAGGAATAACAGGACACTGGAGAGCAGAGAAAGATACCAGAATGCCAGGAATGAATATGTTAGGATGAGAAGAGAGGCAGAAAGACAATACGAAAATGACATCGCAAGCAAGGCAAAGACTCAGCCTAAATTGCTGCATAGCCACATCAGGAGAAAAACAACAGTAAAGGAACAGGTTATGAAATTAAGGTTAGGGGCAGAAGGATTCACCACAAACGACAAGGAAGTGTGTGAGGAACTGAATAAGAAATTCCAGGAGGTCTTCACCTTGGAGCAAGGAGAAATCCCAGAGATAAGAGAGGGAATAGCTAACCAGGAACCACTGGAAGAGTTTGAGATTACCAGCGGGGAAGTAAGGAAGTGTTTACTAGAATTGGATGTGACAGAGGCTATAGGTCCAGATGGAATCTCCCCTTGGATACTAAAGGAAGGAGCAGAAGAACTGTGCCTCCCGCTCTCCATGGTGTATAACAAATCACTGGCAACAGGGGAACTGCCAGAAATTTGGAAAGCAGCTAACGTAGTCCCGATATACAAGAAAGGGGATAGACAGGAGGCACTGAATTACAGACCAGTGTCCCTAACCTGCATACCATGCAAGTTGATGGAGAAGATTGTGCGAAGAAAGCTAGTGGAACATCTGGAGCGAAAGAACTTTGTAACACAGCATCAACATGGATTCAGGGATGGCAGGTCCTGCCTCACAGGGTTACTTGAATTCTACGACCAGGCAACAAAAATAAGGCAAGAAAGAGAAGGGTGGGCAGACTGCATATTTTTGGATTGTCAGAAAGCCTTTGACACAGTGCCACACAAGAGGCTAGTGAAAAAACTGGAGATGCAGGCTGGAGTGAAAGGGAAGGTACTTCGTTGGATACAGGAGTACCTAAGTAACAGGAGACAACGAGTCAGTGTGAGGGGTGAGGTCTCAGATTGGCGAGACGTTACGAGTGGAGTACCGCAGGGGTCAGTCCTTGGACCTATACTGTTTCTGATATATGTAAATGATCTTCCAGAGGGTATAGAATCGTTTCTCTCAATGTTTGCCGATGATGCAAAAATTATGAGGAGGATTGAAACTGAGGACGATAGTAGGAGGCTACAAGATGACCTAGACAGACTGAGTGAATGGTCCAACAAATGGCTGTTGAAGTTCAACCCGAGTAAATGCAAAGTAATGAAACTAGGTGGTGGAAATAGGAGGCCAAACACAGGATACAGAATAGGAGATGAAGTACTTAATGAAACGAACAGAGAGAAAGATCTAGGAGTTGATATCACACCAAACCTGTCTCCTGAAGCCCACATAAAAAGAATAACGTCTGCGGCATATGCGAGGCTGGCTAACATCAGAACAGCGTTCAGGAACCTGTGTAAGGAATCATTCAGAATCTTGTACACCACATATGTAAGACCAATCCTGGAGTATGCGGCCCCAGCATGGAGCCCGTACCTTGTCAAGCACAAGACGAAGCTGGAAAAAGTCCAAAGGTATGCCACTAGACTAGTCCCAGAACTAAGAGGCATGAGTTACGAGGAAAGGCTGCGGGAAATGCACCTTACGACACTGGAAGACAGAAGAGTAAGGGGAGACATGATCACAACCTACAAAATCCTCAGAGGAATCGACCGGGTGAACAAGGATAAACTATTCAACACTGGTGGGACGCGAACAAGGGGACACAGGTGGAAACTGAGTACTCACATGAGCCACAGAGACGTTAGAAGGAACTTTTTTAGTGTCAGAGTAGTTAACGGATGGAATGCATTAGGCAGTGATGTGGTGGAGGCTGACTCCATACACAGTTTTAAATGTAGATATGATAGAGCCCAGTAGGCTCAGGAATCTGTACACCAGTTGATTGACAGTTGAGAGGCGGGACCAAAGAGCCAAAGCTCAACCCCCGCAAGCACAAATAGGTGAGTACAAATAGGTGAGTACATACATACATACATACATACATACATACATACATACATACATACATACATACATACATACATACATACATACATACATACATACATACATACATACATACATGCATGCATGCATGCATGCATGCATGCATGCATGCATGCATGCATGCATGCATGCATGCATGCATACATACATACATACATACATACATACATACATACATACATACATACATACATACATACATACATACATACATACATACATACATACATGCATGCATGCATGCATGCATACATACATACATACATACATACATACATACATACATACATACATACATACATACATACATACATACATACATACATACATTTATTTAAGGGGACATAGGTGGAAGCTGATTACCCAAATGAGCCACAGAGAGATTATAGAAAGAACTTTTTCAGTGTCAGAGTAGTTAATAAATGGAATGCATTAGGCAGTAATGTGGTGGAGGCTGACTCCATACACAGTTTCAAATGTAGATATGACAGAGCCCAGTAGGCTCAGGAATCTGTACATCAGTTGATTGACGGTTGAGAGGCGGGACCAAAGAGTCAAAGCTCAACCCATACTGCCAGGAGCAACGCAACTGGTATGTACAGGGACGCCTTAATCCGCTTGACCATCACGACCGGACAAAAGGAAGTGATGTCCAAGATTACCATCCGAGTGCCAGCGGGGAAGTGGTTCAAATAGCTTCGGCTATCACTTCCTTTTGTCCGGTCGTGATGGTCAAGCGGATTAAGGCGTCCCTGTACATACCAGTTGCGTTGCTCCTGGCAGTATGGGTTCGAGTCACTTCTGGGGTGTGAGTTTTCAGTTGTATATAGTCCTGGGGACCATTCAGGCTTGTTTGCATTTGTGTTCCTCACGTGTGCCCCAAAAAGAATGAGGTGATTTGATAAAATGCTATGCCCAAGATTACCATCCTAGTGCCGGCGGGGAAGTGGTTCAAATAGCTTCGGCTATCACTTCCTTTTGTCCGGTCGTGATGGTCAAGCGGATTAAGGCGTCCCTGTACATACCAGTTGCGTTGCTCCTGGCAGTATGGGTTCGAGTCACTTCTGGGGTGTGAGTTTTCAGTTGTATATAGTCCTGGGGACCATTCAGGCTTGTTTGCATTTGTGTTCCTCACGTGTGCCCCAAAAAGAATGAGGTGATTTGATAAAATGCTATGCCCAAGATTACCATCCGAGTGCCGGCGAGGAAGTGGTTCAAATAGCTTCGGCTATCACTTCCTTTTGTCCGGTCGTGATGGTCAAGCGGATTAATGCGTCCCTGTACATACCAGTTGCGTTGCTCCTGGCAGTATGGGCTCGAGTCACTTCTGGGGTGTGAGTTTTCAGTTATATATATATATATATATATATATATATATATATATATATATATATATATATATATATGTATATATATATATATATATATATATATATATATATATATATATATACATATATATATATATATATATATATATATATATATATATATATATATATATATATATATATATATATATATATGTCGTACCTAGTAGCCAGAATGCACTTCTCAGCCTACTATGCAAGGCCCGATTTGCCTAATAAGCTAAGTTTTCTTGAATTAATATATTTTCTCTAATTTTTTTCTTATGAAATGATAAAGCTACCCATTTCATAATGTATGAGGTCAAATTTTTTTTATTGGAGTTAAAATTAACATAGATATATGACTGAACCTAACCAACCCTACCTAACCTAACCTAACCTATCTTTTTAGGTTAGGTTAGGTTAGGTAGCCGAAAAAGTTAGGTTAGGTTAGGTTAGGTAGGTTAGGTAGTCGAAAAACAATTAATTCATGAAAACTTGGCTTATTGGGCAAATCGGGCCTTGCATAGTAGGCTGAGAAGTGCGTTCTGGCTACTAGGTACGACATATATATATATATATATATATATATATATATATATATATATATATATATATATATATATATATATATATATATATATATATATATATGTCGTACCTAGTAGCCAGAATGCACTTCTCTGCCTACTATTCAAGACCCAATTTGCCTAATAAGCCAAGTTTTCCTTAATTAATATATTTTCTCTAATTTTTTTCTTATGAAATGATAAAGCTACGCATTTCATTATGTATGAGGTCACTTTTTTTTATTGGAATTAAAATTAACATAGATATATGACCTAACCCAACCAACCCTACCTAACCTAACCTAACCTATCTTTATAGGTTAGGTTAGGTTAGGTAGCCGAAAATGTTAGGTTAGGTTAGGTTAGGTAGGTTAGGTAGTCGAAAAACAATTAATTCATGAAAACTTGGCTTATTAGGCAAATTGGGCCTTGCATAGTAGGCTGAGAAGTGCGTTCTGGCTACTAGGTACGACATATATATATATATATATATATATATATATATATATATATATATATATATATATATGTCGTACCTAATAGCCAGAACGCACTCCTCAGCCTACTATTCAAGGCCCGATTTGCCTAATAAGCCAAGTTTTCATGAATTAATGTTTTTCCGTCTACCTAACCTACCTAACCTAACCTAACTTAGCTTTTTTTGGCTACCTAACCTAACCTTACCTATAAATATAGGTTAGGTTAGGTTAGGTAGGGTTGGTTAGGTTCGGTCATATATCTACGTTAATTTTAACTCCAATAAAAAAAATTGACCTCATACATAGAGAAAAGGGTTGCTTTATCATTTCATAAGAAAAAAATTATAGTAAATATATTAATTCAGGAAAACTTGGCTTATTAGGCAAATCGGGCCTTGAATAGTAGGCTGAGAAGTGAGTTCTGGCTACTAGGTACGACATATATATATATATATATATATATATATATATATATATATATATATATATATATATATATATATATATATATATAATATATATATATGTATATATATATATATATATATATATATATATATATATATATATATATATATATATATATATATATAAATGTCGTACCTAGTAGCCAGAACGCACTTCTCAGCCTACTATGTAAGGCCCAATTTGCCTAATAAGCCAAGTTTTCATGAATTAATTGTTTTTCGACTACCTAACCTACCTAACCTAACCTAACCTAACTTTTTCGGCTACCTAACCTAACCTAACCTATAAAGATAGGTTAGGTTAGGTTAGGTAGGGTTGGTTAGGTTCTGTCATATATCTACGTTAATTTTAACTCCAATAAAAAAAAATTGACCTCATACATAATGAAATGGGTAGCTTTATCATTTCATAAGAAAAAAATTAGAGAAAATATATTAATTCAGGAAAACTTGGCTTATTAGGCAAATTGGGCCTTGCATAGTAGGCTGAGAAGTGCGTTCTGGCTACTAGGTACGACATATATATATATATATATATATATATATATATATATATATATATATATATATATATATATATATATATATATATATATATATATATATATATATTTAGGGGTACCACCACTGGTTTAATTAAAGGCACCCACATCCTCGAAGAAGAAAATAAATAGTGTTCAGAAAAGACCTTGTGGATTCTCACTGAATACTTTAATCTTTTCCTCTCCTACCACCCCTATTATTTTTTTATTTGATATTATTGCAATGCTACAGTTTACAGAAAACACACACTTATATAACAATATACCAATCAGTGTTCGAAGACCTCGTCCAGCTCCTCGGGGGTCGGGTGCGTACCCAAGATACAGCACGCATTTCCCCTCTGAACAGCGACACTGAGGCGCTGGAACATAAAACTGGCCGCTCTTGGGTCTCTAGTCTTCCCAATGAGTTCCTCGCCCAGCTCCTTCAGGAACTTAAGTGCACATTTACCCCAGGCGCCCAGAGTCTCAGAGCCTATTGGCACGAACCTGTAACAACGTTCTAGGTCCCTGTACTTGTTAGTTTTCTGGGTCTCCCTGAAGGTGGCCGCCCCGCCTCCCTCAGCTGCGCTGTAAGGTAGATAGGTATCAGCCAATGTGGATGCACACATGTAGTCCCACACGACCTGTTTACCTTCCCTCCACGGCTGCAGGGTGACTCCATCTGGGCGTTTTTGACTGTTGTCAGGTCTGCACAACTGAGGTTACCTTTGTGCTGGGCACCCAGCTGAAGCCAAACTTCTCTTGATGATGTCATTGACTGCTTCATGTCTGGCAATCTTTCCCTGTGTCTTACGACAGATGAGACCATGGCTGCCGTATTGGTCTGCCCGTGCATGGCCGCAAATACACCGGTGCTCGGTGGAGATAGGGGCGGCAAGGCGCAGAGCAACACCATTACTTAGGGTCCGATGGTCCAGGCGGGTACCCAAGGCGGAATTAGGGACTGCCAACAGGAAGTCCCCGGCATGAGGCGCTTGCACAGCTAGAAGACGCGCTTTGTCCTTCCTGGAAGCTGCCTCCAGCAATGACGTGGCGATGTTCTCCACTATGGGGCTATCCCATTTGGACTGTTTGCAGTCATTTGGAAAAGTTGGTATATATATATATATATATATATATATATATATATATATATATATATATATATATATATATATATATATATATATATATATATATACATATATATATATATATATATATATATATATATATATATATATATATATATATATATATATATATATATATATATATATATATATATATATATGTCGTACCTAGTAGCCAGAACTCACTTCTCAGCCTACTATTCAAGGCCCGATTTGCCTAATAAGCCAAGTTTTCCTGAATTAATATATTTACTATAATTTTTTTCTTATGAAATGATAAAGCAACCCTTTTCTCTATGTATGAGGTCAATTTTTTTTTATTGGAGTTAAAATTAACGTAGATATATGACCGAACCTAACCAACCCTACCTAACCTAACCTAACCTATATTTATAGGTAAGGTTAGGTTAGGTAGCCAAAAAAAGCTAGGTTAGGTTAGGTTAGGTAGGTTAGGTAGACGAAAAAACATTAATTCATGAAAACTTGGCTTATTAGGCAAATCGGGCCTTGAATAGTAGGCTGAGAAGTGCGTTCTGGCTATTAGGTACGACATATATATATATATATATATATATATATATATATATATATATATATATATATATATATATATATATATATATATATATATTAGTATATTTTGGTAGCAGTCTTTCCTGTAGACATATATTATTAAATATGACCGAAAAAGTAAGATTAATAATTCTAACACGAATTTTCTCAATCTTTCGTACATTACGCTTCACTGTTGGAGGTAAATCAAAAATCACTTCTCCAAAATTCATTTTTATTTCTAGTCTGACGCGACACGGGCGCGTTTCGTAAAACTTATTACATTTTCAAAGACTTCACAAATACACAACTGATTAGAACGTATCTCTGATTTTATATCTACATTTGAGTGAGGTGGGAAGGGTGATGTGGCATTAACACAAGACAGAACAGGAGGGGATATTAATAGGGTATTAAAAGTATCAACACAAGACAGAACAGAAACAATGGGTATTGAATAGAAGTGTTTGTAGAAAGCCTATTGGTCCATATTTCTTGATGCTTCTATATTGGAGCGGAGTCTTGAGGTGGGTAGAATATAGTTGTGCAATAATTGGCTGTTGATTGCTGGTGTTGACTTCTTGATGTGTAGTGCCTCGCAAACGTCAAGCCGCCTGCTATCGCTGTATCTATCGATGATTTCTGTGTTGTTTACTAGGATTTCTCTGGCGATGGTTTGGTTATGGGAAGAGATTATATGTTCCTTAATGGAGCCCTGTTGCTTATGCATCGTTAAACGCCTAGAAAGAGATGTTGTTGTCTTGCCTATATACTGGGTTTTTTGGAGCTTACAGTCCCCAAGTGGGCATTTGAAGGCATAGACGACATTAGTCTCTTTTAAAGCGTTCTGTTTTGTGTCTGGAGAGTTTCTCATGAGTAGGCTGGCCGTTTTTCTGGTTTTATAGTAAATCGTCAGTTGTATCCTCTGATTTTTGTCTGTAGGGATAACGTTTCTATTAACAATATCTTTCAGGACCCTTTCCTCCGTTTTATGAGCTGTGGAAAAGAAGTTCCTGTAAAATAGTCTAATAGTGGGTATAGGTGTTGTGTTAGTTGTCTCTTCAGAGGTTGCATGGCTTTTCACTTTCCTTCTTATGATGTCTTCGATGAAACCATTGGAGAAGCCGTTATTGACTAGGACCTGCCTTACCCTACAGAGTTCTTCGTCGACTTGCTTCCATTCTGAGCTGTGGCTGAGAGCACGGTCGACGTATGCGTTAACAACACTCCTCTTGTACCTGTCAAGGCAGTTGCTGTTGGCATTTAGGCACATTCCTATGTTTGTTTCCTTAGTGTAGACTGCAGTGTGGAAACCTCCGCCCTTTTCCATGACTGTTACATCTAGAAAAGGCAGCTTCCCATCCTTTTCCATCTCGTAAGTGAAACGCAGCACGGAACTCTGCTCAAATGCCTCCTTCAGCTTCTGCAGATGTCTGACATCAGGTACCTGTGTAAAAATGTCGTCAACATACCTGCAGTATATGGCCGGTTTCAAGTTCATGTCGACTAAGACTTTTTGCTCGATGGTACCCATGTAGAAGTTTGCAAACAGGACACCTAGGGGAGAACCCATGGCGACCCCATCTACTTGCTTATACATGTGCCCATCCGGGCTCAAGAAGGGTGCCTCTTTAGTACAAGCTTGGAGTAGTTTCCTCAGAATACTTTCTGGCATGTCAAGAGGAGTACAGGCTGGATCACGATACACTCTGTCGGCTATCATTCCGATTGTCTCGTCCACAGGTACGTTGGTAAACAGCGATTCTACGTCCAACGAGGCTCTTATCCCTGTGGCCCGTGTGCCCCGCAGTAAGTCCACAAATTCCTTTGGAGACTTCAGGCTGAAGGCGCAAGGAACATAAGGAGTCAGCAGGCCGTTGAGTCGCTTTGCCAGTCTTCTTTTCCACAGCTCATAAAACGGAGGAAAGGGTCCTGAAAGATATTGTTAATAGAAACGTTATCCCTACAGACAAAAATCAGAGGATACAACTGACGATTTACTATAAAACCAGAAAAACGGCCAGCCTACTCATGAGAAACTCTCCAGACACAAAACAGAACGCTTTAAAAGAGACTAATGTCGTCTATGCCTTCAAATGCACACTTGGGGACTGTAAGCTCCAAAAAACCCAGTATATAGGCAAGACAACAACATCTCTTTCTAGGCGTTTAACGATGCATAAGCAACAGGGCTCCATTAAGGAACATATAATCTCTTCCCATAACCAAACCATCGCCAGAGAAATCCTAGTAAACAACACAGAAATCATCGATAGATACAGCGATAGCAGGCGGCTTGACGTTTGCGAGGCACTACACATCAAGAAGTCAACACCAGCAATCAACAGCCAATTATTGCACAACTATATTCTACCCACCTCAAGACTCCGCTCCAATATAGAAGCATCAAGAAATATGGACCAATAGGCTTTCTACAAACACTTCTATTCAATACCCATTGTTTCTGTTCTGTCTTGTGTTGATACTTTTAATACCCTATTAATATCCCCTCCTGTTCTGTCTTGTGTTAATGCCACATCACCCTTCCCACCTCACTCAAATGTAGATATAAAATCAGAGATACGTTCTAATCAGTTGTGTATTTGTGAAGTCTTTGAAAATGTAATAAGTTTTACGAAACGCGCCCGTGTCGCGTCAGACTAGAAATAAAAATGAATTTTGGAGAAGTGATTTTTTATTTACCTCCAACAGTGAAGCGTAATGTACGAAAGATTGAGAAAATTCGTGTTAGAATTATTAATCTTACTTTTTCGGTCATATTTAATAATATATATATATATATATATATGTGTGTGTGTGTGTTGTACTTAGTAGCCAGAACGTCGTACTCGGCCTACTATGCAAGACCCGATTCGCCTAATAAGCCAAGTTTTCCTAAATTTATATATTTTTTCAAATTTTTTTCTTATGAAATTATAAATCGGTCCATTTCATTATATTTAAGTTAATTTGTTGAAATTTGAGTTAAAACTAACGTAGATATATGACCGAACCTAACCAACTTTACCTAACCTAACCTATCTAAACCTAACCTTAATTAACACAACTATCTCAGTAAATAATGTTCTTGATATAATATAATAATAATAATTCAAATAAACTAATTGGAAACAATGTATTGAAAATAAAGAAAATCACTCGGCCTATTAGGCAAATCGGGCCTTGCATAGTAGGCCAAGAAGTGCGTTCTGGCTACTAGGTACGACATATATATATATATTGTGACGATAATCTCTTTCAAGAGAGATTGAGCCTGCTCTTCCCTACATAAGTACGTCAATATACAAGATAATATAGAAGATACGTCCACCAAGTATCGCCAAATGTTTTGCCCAGAGAGCAAATCGTACCCAGCACACCGTGACACCTGCTACCACCGCCGTAACCAGCTAACTGCTCATCCTCTGCTTGCCTGTCGCTGATTGGCTGGTGTCCCGTCGCACCTGCCCTCCGCCTCCACCACAAGTCGACGTCTGGGCTTCAGTGCGCCAGTATCGTCAGAATATCTCAGTGCTCCATGCAGTTGACATCTCTCGCTGGTAGACTAAGCCTTGGCTTTCGTGTACTAAGGGAGGTGGCAGCTCGAAGCCAGTATTCCAGCACCACTAATATTTTATTTTGCTATCACTGTAACTTACTTGTCTTGACGTAACTTTTCATTTGCCAGTGATTATTCATATTATTTTGTTTGTTGACTTATCTTGCATATTTTATGTGATTACCTTTATTCATGTCTTGTTTTTCTAGAGTAATTAAAATTTCATTGTTTATATACTTGTGTTTCGTGTGTCTTCCCATTACCTTACCACAGACGAAAGGACCAACTTTTCTCTCTTTTTTTGATTATGTGACGAGGCCCTGCCCATAGCTTTTGAAACAGCCGAACACCAACACTTTACCGTCACAATATATATATATATATATATATATATATATTGTGACGGTAACGCGTTGGTGTTCGGCTGTTTAAGGCTAGGGGTATGGCCTCGTCACATAGTTATAAAAAAAATAGAAAAAACTGGAACTTCGTCTGTGGTAAGGTAGGGAGAAGACACACAAAACACAAGTAAACTTTAACAATGAAATTTTAATTACGTTAAATAAATCAAAACATGAATAAAATGGACAAACAAATTCTTATAATAAAATCAATCAATCAAAATAAGAATAATTAAATGACACAATGAAAAGTTACGTTAAGACAAAATAACAAGAAGTGCAATACAAAAATAAAGGTAAGGTGCTGGAATATTGGCTTTAAGCTACCACCTCTCTCAGTATACGCTAACGTCTAGCCGGGAGAAGTGTTAACCGTGGAAGCACTGAATATTCTGAGGTCTGAGGTCGTGGCGACCCCAGACATCAAGTAGTATGGGGGGGGGCGAGTGCAGTTGCAGCCAGACCGGCGACCAATCAGCGGAGCCGGTAGTAAGACAAGTAGTTTGGCGGTTTGAGTCTGAGCAGGTGTCCGTGGCTGCATACGTTTTGCTCTCTGGCAAACCTTGCTGGTGTTGTTGTCGTTGTTGGACATTTCTTCCATAGTAGTTTTATATAATTTTAACGACGTAAATGTGGAGGGAAGAGCAGGCTCAATCTCTTGAAGGAGATTATCGTCACAACTCTCCCCCGAAGCCTGCGGTTCTGGAAGAAGTACGTCGTTATGTGGTGGAGTATTAGATGGAGTTGCTTCTACTTCATAAACTCTGGAGAGATCATGGGCTAAGATGTTGTCAGACTCTTGGTATAGCGTGTCTCCAGGTTGAATTTCTGCAGTTAGCAAGCCCATAGTAGAAGACGTTGAGATGAGAAGTGGGCGTGCTGCAGGAGGTGTAGGGTGGTGTGGTCCGTATTGATGGTGGACCGAGCACTTTTCAGATGTGGAGTGAAGTGCTGAAGCTTCAGGATGAGGAAGAGTAGCTCCCTGCCAATTGTTCCGTAGTTCCTTGTAGCAGTAGTCGCTGACAGGTGTATTCCTCTCGCCTCGTTGCTGCATCACGACACCACCAACGTCGGTACCATTGGCGTCGACATGGAGGATGAAGGGCTTATCTGACGAGGTGAGAGTGGAATTAGAAAAGGGCAAAGGAGCACGATTATTATCCTGAAAGCATTTGGGAAGATCATTAAGGATTTTGGAATTAGAAAGCGCTGACTCCTTGTCAGTGCTTTCGGGAGAAGCTGGGATGGTCTCACTGTGGATGTAGGGTTCTGTGAAGGTGGAATAGTTAGTCAGGACAGTTGGAGGAGTACCATTATATTGCTTCAGGAGGTTGACATGGCACAGCTGGGTCTTCCGCCGCCTATCTGGAGTCTCTACTACGTAGTTGTTATTATTCCTGCACTCTTTGACGCGGTAGGGTCCTGAAAATCTGTTTTGTAAAGGTGAACCTGGGATAGGGAAATATGCAAGGACGAAGTCTCCCGGCTTGAATTTTCTTACTTTGCTGGTCTGGTCGTAATGAGTCTTCATTCTCACCTGGGCTTTCAATAGATTATCATGGGCAAAACGGTGGACTCTCTCTAGAATGTGTTGAAGGTTTTGAAGAAACTGGGGCACATTCTGATGCTCACTGAAGGTGGCATCTCGGAGAGAGTCTTTGAAAGCCTTAAGGGGAGTACGGCACTTACGGCCGTAGAGCATCTCATAAGGAGATACTCCTAGGGACTCATTGGGGAGACTTCTGAAAATACACATTATAAGGTCAATCTGCTTATCCCAATCCTTTGAGGTTTCACTACAAAACTTTTTCAAGAGTGCTTTGATGGTCTGATGACTACGTTCAAGAGAACCCTGTGAAGCAGGATGATAGGGGCTGGACAATACCTGTTTGATGTTGAACTCTTCCAGTGTCCTTTTGAAGAGATCACTGGTGAAGTTGGTACCACAGTCGCTTTGAATCTCCCTGGGAAATCCGTATTGAGTGAAGATCTTCAATAGATGTTTGATAACCGTAGCAGCCGTGATGTTCTTCACTGGAACTGCTATGGGAAATCTGGTGGTAGGACACAGGATGGTTAGGATGTAGGCGTTACCTGAACTGGTCCGAGGTAATGGACCAACACAGTCTATTATGAGTCTGTGGAAAGGTTCCGCAGGCACCTGTATGGGAATCAGTGGCGCTCTGGGAATGGAGATGTTCGGTTTGCCTGCCATCTGACATGTATGACACTGTTTTACGTACTGTTTGACGTTATTTACCATACCTGGCCAGTAGTAGTCTTGACGAATTCCATGGTAAGTCTTGTTGAAGCCGTAGTGGGAGAATGCTCCGTGGGCCAGGTGTAGAATAGTGGGCCGCAGGCTGGTGGGAATCACAAGTTGTTCGATGTTGGCCCAATCGTCCTCCTCCTTCAGTTTACTGGGTCTATATCTGCGGTAGAGCAAGTCGTTCTCTAGGAAGAACCCAGGAATACTGTCGGGTTGAGTCTCAGCCTGGAAAAACAATGGTGTTAAAGTAAGATCTTCCCTCTGCAACTTACGGAACTCCAACTTTGTCAGATGCGGGGGGAGTTTCTGAGGGTCTTGAGGGACAGCGGTAACAGTAGAGTCAGCTGGCTGTGGACGTGCGGCTTGTGCACGGGTGGTCACGAGAACCGGAGGAGAAACTTCATCACTCTCTTGAACCTCTGCTGGAACATACTCTAGAATAGGGTTACTTGACACAGAGTTACACACCTGGGGTTTGTCCATGACGATCAGGTTGGTCGGTTGCAGGTCTTCTGCCAAGTCGTTGCCTAGGAGAAGTTGCACTCCAGGCATGGGAAAAGGCTTTTTCCTGACGGCGACTTGGACTTCCCCGTTCACGTAGGGACAATCCAGGTGGATTCTGGCGAGAGGGTATGGAGTGGTAGCAGTGAGGTCAGTGATGAAGACAGTTTCTCCGGTGTAGGTGATGTTGGGCACAGCCGACTTCAAGATGATCGATTGTAGAGCCGCTGTGTCCCTCAAGATCTTCAATTTGAAACGTCCCTCCGGATTTGAACCGTTGGCAGAGACAGTTCCAGTATACAGGTGGTTACTGAACAGAGAAAGATCATTAACCTTAACACCAACATTCATCACAGGCTTACCGGACTTAGGAAGAGTTGGTTTGGGTTTTTGTTGGTCAGTGGTTCCCTTGTATTGAGACTTACCACACTTGTCTATGGTATGTCCATAGAGTCTACAATACTTGCAGTACAGTTGTGAACCAGCTTGATCGGGGCTCACCTTCTCGTAACTGTACCACGACTTCTTACTGGAGGATGGTTCGGGTGTCAGCCGGTGGATGAGGCTGTAAGTGTCAGCCGACTTAGCACACTTCAGGTAGTCGGTTTCTTCTTTATCTGCTAAGTAGAGGCGGACAGGAGGCGGCACACGCCTCAAGAATTCTTCAACAAGCATCAGGTTGACGAGTTCTGTAAAAGTAGAGACATGTGCTGCTTCCAGCCATTTCATGAAATACCTCCGTTTCGTGTTAGCAAACTCGAGGAAGGTAGTGGTACTTGCCTTCAGGTGGTCACGGAATTTCCTTCTATAACTTTCGGTGGAAAGTAGGTTGGCGTCCAACACTGCTTGTTTCAGAGTCGGGTAGTCATTCTCAGACGCCAGAGTACTGAGTGTGACTGCGGCTCTACCGCAGAGATGGACTCTGAGAAGTGTGTCCACACTTCTCAGAGATGGACTCTGAGAAGTGTGGCCCATTGGTCGACAGGCCAACTGAGTTGATTAGCAAGGGTTTCAAAGGTGGTGAAAAACACATCAACTTCTGCTTCTACAAAGGATGGCATTAACTTACTTGCATGTGATATATTAAAACTGACGGGAAGATTGGCAGTAGCTTGCTGGCGTTGAGTGAAGTGTGAAGTTTCCAAGGCGATTTCGCGTTGACGACACTCTAGAGCCAGAGTCGCTTGTTGCTTGTCATGTTCGCGTTGTATTTCCAACTCGCGTTGTTTGGTTTCAAGCTGTACTCGTTCACGTTCACGGAGTAATGCGACCTCACGTTCGTGTTCTTCTCTCCTCAAAGCAGCTTCGCGTTCTTGTTCTTCTCTTCGTATGGCAGCTGCTTCTCTTTGCTGCTCACGTTCAATCTTGGCCAGCTCTAGTTTGAGTTTCATCGTTGCCAAGTCAGGTTTATCTGCAATATAGTAAGTTTCATGAGTTTCAGAGTCGATCTTACCTTGCTCTAAATAGTAATCCAGCAACAGGTTGTGTAGGTCATTTTTGTTGGCTTGGTAGGGAACTTCTAGTTGATACTCATGTGCAAGAGTTTGTAATTCAGTCTTCTTGGCACGACTTAAAGTCCCTATTTCACCTGCTGGATTTGCACGGAAAGCTTGGAGACGAAACATTGTGAAATTAGCAAATAAAGGTACACGAATATTCAATAGTGAATGTCAGAAACAGGACAACGTGGCAACTGATACCTATCCTGTGAGATCTTTAACAATTAAAGTTAAGTAAAAGATATTAAATGATTAAATTAAATCAAGGGCGCAGGAAATCTTGTACCCGGTACTCATGTAAGAGGATAAGGGCAAGAAAATCCTACTAACAAATGAAACAGAGTTTCGAAAACAAATGAAACAGTTAAATGCTTCAAAAGTAAAATTGGTAGTCCAAGGATGTAGGCATACCTTGCCAAGTCTCTATAGGACATAAAGCAAGTTTTTCCCACTGAATTTAATATGATACTTACAGAATTAGCGAACTTTTGTGCTCTGAAAAGTAAGCTAATTCCCTACCGTTGTATGTATCATCATCTCTGACTGACGTGTAGGGGTGCGAGGTGTCAACTGGTGACGAGAACTGCTGCTGAGGTCCCAATTCAGCAACTAAAGTTCGAGCTAGAGGAACTATGGCCCTCTTTGTCCTCCTACAGTCAGATTGCAGAAGATTGGGTACTCTTGACCCGGGGCAGACCACAGTACCAGGGTACCAATATGATGATCTGTCAAAATGAGAAATATTCAAGGGACATAGATGGTAAACACGAGTAATAACACGGAGGGAGAGATGACCAATTAAGAGTATGACTGAGGCCTACAGTCACCACGTAATCCAAAGTTGTCTCACCTTCACCATATGTTACTCCCGTAATGCACAATACACCGCACCTTATAAAAAATGAAATTGAATATGAAAAATAGTAAAGCTACGTTAACAAAGTTAAATACGCTTACCATAAATTACCACTTGGCACCAGTACCTGAGTGAAGCTCCTAGGACAGGCCCCCATATAACTTGTGACGGTAACGCGTTGGTGTTCGGCTGTTTAAGGCTAGGGGTATGGCCTCGTCACATAGTTATAAAAAAAATAGAAAAAACTGGAACTTCGTCTGTGGTAAGGTAAGGAGAAGACACACAAAACACAAGTAAACTTTAACAATGAAATTTTAATTACGTTAAATAAATCAAAACATGAATAAAATGGACAAACAAATTCTTATAATAAAATCAATCAATCAAAATAAGAATAATTAAATGACACAATGAAAAGTTACGTTAAGACAAAATAACAAGAAGTGCAATACAAAAATAAAGGTAAGGTGCTGGAATATTGGCTTTAAGCTACCACCTCTCTCAGTATACGCTAACGTCTAGCCGGGAGAAGTGTTAACCGTGGAAGCACTGAATATTCTGAGGTCTGAGGTCGTGGCGACCCCAGACATCAAGTAGTATGGGGGGGGGCGAGTGCAGTTGCAGCCAGACCGGCGACCAATCAGCGGAGCCGGTAGTAAGACAGGTAGTTTGGCGGTTTGAGTCTGAGCAGGTGTCCGTGGGTGCATACGTTTTGCTCTCTGGCAAACCTTGCTGGTGTTGTTGTCGTTGTTGGACATTTCTTCCATAGTAGTTTTATATAATTTTAACGACGTAATTGTGGAGGGAAGAGCAGGCTCAATCTCTTGAAGGAGATTATCGTCACAATATATATATATATATATATATATATATATATATATATATATATATATATATATATATATATATATAAATATATATATATATATATATATATATATATATATATATGTATGTATATATATGTATTTATATATATATGTATATATATATATATATATGTCGTACCTAGTAGCCAGAACGCACTTCTCAGCCTACTTTGCAAGGCCCGATTTGCTTCATAAGCCAAGTTTTCCTGAATTAATATATTTTCTCAAATTTTTATCGTATGAAATGAAAAAGCTACCCATTTCATTATGTATAAAGTCAATTTTTTTTTATTGGAGTTAAAATTAAAGTAGATATATGACCGAACCTAACCAACCCTACCTAACCTAACCTAACCTATCTTTATAGGTTAGGTTAGGTTAGGTAGCTGAAAAAGCTAGGTTAGGTTAGGTTAGGTAGTCGAAAAACAATTAATTCATGAAAACTTGGCTTATTAGGCAAATCGGGCCATGCATAGTAGGCTGAGAAGTGCGTTCTGGCTACTAGGTACGACATATATATATATATATATATATATATATATATATATATATATATATATATATATATATATATATATATATATATATATATATATATATGTCGTACCTAGTAGCCAGAATGCACTTCTCAGCCTACTATGCAAGGCCCAATTTGCCTAATAAGCCAAGTTTTCATGAATTAATTGTTTTTCGACGACCTAACCTACCTAACCTTGTGGGATATTTGGGTTTGATTCTGATTAATTAATAATTAAAGTAGTAAATTAAATTACGAAGGACCACCTGCTTTTAAAGTAAAGAGGGAAACTGAGAATTTCAGATCATTAGATAAAATTCTAGAGAAAACCAGTGACTATGGATATGACTAGAAAATATGATCATAAGAATAATTAATGGGCTGTATTATTAAAACCAAACCTCAAACACCTACATTGGGGGGTTATTACTGGAGGTCAGTAAGTCCAGGAATCAGTGTGGTTCGTTCACTAATTCTATTAATAATAATCTAATCCTATAATTAATGTTGAATATAATATGATTCATACAAAGAAGAACATGAATATGAGCATAATAATGAATTACAGTAAATCACACATTATGTTGTACATTCTGAATGTATCAAATTGCAAAGTTATGAATAAAAAGAAATAAGCCTTAGCTGGTAATAGATTCCTTTAGATAACCCTGGCAGTCCTCTTAATCTCCAAGTCTGGTACACCGACGAATGACACGGTTAGCATGGAGAAGACAGCATGAGAAATTCGTCTCTCGAGCTGCAAGATAAATGACTACCAGTAGCAATTGATTTAACTACTCAATACATATTCAAGATTATTGACATCTACAGATAGAATTCTAATCACCTGTTATTAAGTGTTGTCTTGCCGCGTGACGTGCAATCACCCTGCCATTAATACACTTATAAATTTGCATTTGTGTTCCTCACGTGTGCCCCAAAGAATGAGGTGATTTGGTAAAATGCTATGCCCAAGATTACTATCCGAGTGCCGGCGGTGGGGTGGTTCAAATAGCCTCGGCTATCACCTCATTATGTCCGGTCGTGATGGTCAAGTGGATTAAGGCGTCTTGTACATACCAGTTGCGTTGCTTCTGGGAGTATGGGTTCGAGTCACTTCTGGGGTGTGAGTTTTCAGTTGCATATTGTCCTGGGGACCATTCAGGCTTGTTCGCATTTGTGTTCCTCACGTGTGCCCCAAAGAATGAGGTGATTTGGTAAAATGCTATGCCCAAGATTACTATCCGAGTGCCGGCGGTGGGGTGGTTCAAATAGCCTCAGCTATCACCTCATTATGTCCGGTCGTGATGGTCAAGTGGATTAAGGCGTCTTGTACATACCAGTTGCGTTGCTTCTGGGAGTATGGGTTCGAGTCACTTCTGGGGTGTGAGTTTTCAGTTATATATATATATATATATATATATATATATATATATATATATATATATATATATATATATATATATATATATATATATATATATATATATATATATATATATATATATATATATATATGTCATACCTAGTAGCCAGAACGCACTTCTATGCCTACTATGCAAGGCCAGATTTGCCTAATAAGCCAACTATTCATGAATTAATTGTTTTTCGACTACCTAACCTACCTAACCTAACCTAACCTACCTTTTTCGGCTACCTAACCTAACCTAACCTATAAAGAAAGGTTAGGTTAGGTTAGGTAGGGTTGGTTAGGTTCGGTCATATATCTACGTTAATTTTAACTCCAATAAAAAAAAATTGACAACATACATAATGAAATGGGAAGCTTTATCATTTCATAAGAAAAAAATTAGAGAAAATATATTAATTCAGGAAAACTTGGCTTATAAGGCAAATCGGGCATTGCATAGTAGGCCAAAAAGTGCGTTCTAGCTACTAGGTACGACATATATATATATATATATATATATATATATATATATATATATATATATATATATATATATATATATATATATATATATATATATATATATATATGTCGTACCTAGTAGCCAGAATTCACTTCTGAGCCTACTATGCAAGGCCCGATTTGCCTAATAAGCCAAGTTTTCATGAATTAATTGCTTTTCGACTACCTAACCTACCTAACCTAACCTAACCTAACTTTTTCGGCTACCTAACCAAACCTAAGCTATAAAGATAGGTTAGGTTAGGTTAGGTAGGGTTGGTTAGGTTCGGTCATATATCTACGTTAATTTTAACTCCAATAAAAAAAAATTGACCTCATGCATAATGAAATGGGTAGCTTTATCATTTCATAAGAAAAAAATTAGAGAAAATATATTAATTCATGAAAACTTGGCTTATTAGGCAAATCGGGCCTTGCATTGTAGGCTGAAAAGTGAGTTCTGGCTACTAGGTACGACATATATATATATATATATATATATATATGTCGTACCTAGTAGCCAGAACTCACTTCTCAGCCTACTATTCAAGGCCCAATTTGCCTAATAAGCCAAGTTTTCTAGAATTAATATATTTACTATAATTTTTTTCTTATGAAATGATAAAGCAACCCTTTTCTCTATGTATGAGGTCCATTTTTTTTTATTGCAGTTAAAATTAACGTAGATATATGATAGAACCTAACCAACCCTACCTAACCTAACCTAACCTATATTTATAGGTAAGGTTAGGTTAGGTAGCCAAAAAAAACTAGGTAAGGTTAGGTTAGGTAGGTTAGGTAGACGAAAAAACATTAATTCATGAAAACTTGGCTTATTAGGCAAATCGGGCCTTGAATAGTAGGCTGAGAAGTGCGTTCTGGCTATTAGGTACGACATATATATATATATATATATATATATATATATATATATATATATATATATGTCGTACCTAGTAGCCAGAACACACTTCTCGGCCTACTATGCAAGGCCCGATTTGCCTAATAAGCCAAGTTTTCCTGAATTAATATATTTTCTCTAATTTTTTTCTTATAAACTGATAAAGCTACCTATTTCATTATCTATGAGGTAAATTTTTTTTATTGAAGTTAAAATTAACGTAGATATATGACCGAACCTAACCAACCCTACCTAACCTAACCTAACCTATCTTTATAGGTTAGGTTAGGTTAGGTAGCCGAAAAAGTTAGGTTAGGTTAGGTAGGTTAGGTAGTCGAAAAACAATTAATTCATGAAAACTTGGCTTATTAGGCAAATTGGGCCTTGCATAGTAGGCTGAGAAGTGCGTTCTGGCTACTAGGTACGATATATATATATATATATATATATATATATATATATATATACATATATATATATATATATATATATATATATATATATATATATATAGATATATATATATATATATATATATATATATATATATATATATATATATATATATATGTATATATATATATATATATATATATATATATGTATATATATATATATATATATATATATATATATATATATATATATATATATATATATATATATATATATATATGTCGTACCTAGTAGCCAGAACGCACTTCTCAGCCTACTATGCAAGGCCCGATTTGCCTAATAAGCCAAGTTTTCATGAATTAATTGTTTTTTCGACTACCTAACCTACCTAACCTAACCTAACCAAACCTTTTCGGCCACCTAACCCAATCTAACCTATAAAGATAGGTTAGGTAGGGTTGGTTAGGTTCGGTCATATATCTACGTTAATTTTAACTCCAATAAAAAAAAATTGACCTCATACATAATGAAATGGGTAGCTTTATCATTTCATAAGAAAAAAATTGGAGAAAATATATTAATTCAGGAAAACTTGGCTTACTAGGCAAATCGGGCCTTGCATAGTAGGCTGAGAAGTGCGTTCTGGCTACTAGGTACAACATATATATATATATATATATATATATATATATATATGTCGTACCTAGTAGCCAGAACTCACTTCTCAGCCTACTATTCAAGGCCCGATTTGCCTAATAAGCCAAGTTTTCCTGAATTAATATATTTACTATAATTTTTTTCTTATGAAATGATAAAGCAACCCTTTTCTCTATGTATGAGGTCAATTTTTTTTTATTGGAGTTAAAATTAACGTAGATATATGACCGAATCTAACCAACCCTACCTAACCTAACCTTACCTATATTTATAGGTAAGGTTAGGTTAGGTAGCCAAAAAAAGCTAGGTTAGGTTAGGTTAGGTAGGTTAGGTAGACGAAAAAACATTAATTCATGAAAACTTGGCTTATTAGGCAAATCGGGCCTTGAATAGTAGGCTGAGAAGTGCGTTCTGGCTATTAGGTACGACATATATATATATATATATATATATATATATATATATATATATATATATATATATTTGCCTAATAAGCCAAGTTTTCATGAATTAATTGTTTTTCGACTACCTAACCTACCTAACCTAACCTAACTTTTTCGGCTACCTAACCTAACCTAACCTATAGAGATAAGTTAGGTTAGATTAGGTAGGGTTGGTTAGGTTCGGTCATATATCTACGTTAATTTTATCTCCAATAAAAAAAAATTGACCCCATACATAATGAAATGGGTAGCTTTATCATTTCATAAGAAATAAATTAGAGAAAATATATTAATTCAGGAAAACTTGGCTTATTAGGCAAATCGGGCCTTGCATAGTAGGCCGAGAAGTGCATTCTGGCTACTAGGTACGACATATATATATATATATATATATATATATATATATATGTCGTACCTAATAGCCAGAACGCACTTCTCAGCCTACTATTCAAGGCCCGATTTGCCTAATAAGCCAAGTTTTCATGAATTAATGTTTTTTCGTCTACCTAACCTACCTAACCTAACCTAACCTAGCTTTTTTTGGCTACCTAACCTAACCTTACCTATAAATATAGGTTAGGTTAGGTTAGGTAGGGTTGGTTAGGTTCGGTCATATATCTACGTTAATTTTAACTCCAATAAAATAAAATTGACCTCATACATAGAGAAAAGGGTTGCTTTATCATTTCATAAGAAAAAAATTATAGTAAATATATTAATTCAGGAAAACTTGGCTTACTAGGCAAATCGGGCCTTGAATAGTAGGCTGAGAAGTGAGTTCTGGCTACTAGGTACGACATATATATATATATATATATATATATATATATATGTCGTACCTAGTAGCCAGAACTCACTTCTCAGCCTACTATTCAAGGCCCGATTTGCCTAATAAGCCAAGTTTTCCTGAATCAATATATTTACTATAATTTTTTTCTTATGAAATGATAAAGCAACCCTTTTCTCTATGTATGAGGTCAATTTTTATTTATTGGAGTTAAAATTAACGAAGATATATGACCGAACCTAACCAACCCTACCTAACCTAACCTAACCTATATTTATAGGTAAGGTTAGGTTAGGTAGCCAAAAAAAGCTAGGTTAGGTTAGGTTAGGTAGGTTAGGTAGACGAAAAAACATTAATTCAGGAAAACTTGGCTTATTAGGCAAATCGGGCCTTGAATAGTAGGCTGAGAAGTGCGTTCTGGCTATTAGGTACGACATATATATATATATATATATATATATATATATATATATATATATATATATATATATATATATATATATATGTCGTACCTAATAGCCAGAACGCACTTCTCAGCCTACTATTCAAGGCCCGATTTGCCTAATAAGCCAAGTTTTCATGAATTAATGTTTTTTCGTCTACCTAACCTACCTAACCTAACCTAACCTAGCTTTTTTTGGCTACCTAACCTAACCTTACATATAAATATAGGTTAGGTTAGGTTAGGTAGGGTTGGTTAGGTTCGGTCATATATCTACGTTAATTTTAACTCCAATAAAAAAAAATTGACCTCATACATAGAGAAAAGGGTTGCTTTATCATTTCATGAGAAAAAAATTATAGTAAATATATTAATTCAGGAAAACTTGGCTTATTAGGCAAATCGGGCCTTGAATAGTAGGCTGAGAAGTGAGTTCTGGCTACTAGGTACGACATATATATATATATATATATATATATATATATATAAGCATACACGCATATATAAACGCCATGCAACCTCTGAAGAGAAAACTAACAACATCTATACCACCTATTAGACTATTTTACAGGAACTTCTTTTCCACAGCTCATAAAACGGAGGAAAGGGTCCTGAAAGATATTGTTAATAGAAACGTTATCCCTACAGACAAAAATCAGAGGATACAACCGACGATTTACTATAAAACCAGAAAAACGGCCAGCCTACTCATGAGAAACTCTCCAGACACAAAGCAAAACGCTTTAAAAGAGACCAACATCGTCTATGCCTTCAAATGCCCTCTTGGGGACTGTAAGCTCCAAAAAACCCAGTATATAGGCAAGACAACAACATCTCTTTCTAGGCGTTTAACGATGCATAAGCAACAGGGCTCCATTAAGGAACATATAATCTCTTCCCACAACCAAACCATCGCCAGAGAAATCCTAGTAAACAACACAGAAATCATCGATAGATACAGCGATAGCAGGCGGCTTGACGTTTGCGAGGCATTACACATCAAGAAGTCAACACCAGCAATCAACAGCCAATTAATGCACAACTATATTCTACCCACCTCAAGACTCCGCTCCAATATAGAAGCATCAAGAAATATGGACCAATAGGCTTTCTACAATCACTTCTTTTCAATACCCATTGTTTCATGTTCTGGCTTGTGTTGATGAAATTAATACCTTATTAAATACCACCTCACCCCATCCACCTCACTCAAATGTAGATATAAACAAAATCGGAGATGTGTAAGTTCTATTCAGTTGTGTATGTGTTAACTAAAGTCTTTGAAAATGTAATAAGTTTTACGAAACGCGCTCAAGTGTCGCGTCAGACTAGAAATATAAATGAATTTTGGAGAATTGATTTTTGAATTACCTCCAACAGTGAAAAGAAATGTACGAAAGATTGAGAAAATTCGTGTTAGAATTATTAATCTTACTTTTTCGGTCATATTTAATAATATATGTCTACAGGAAAGACTGCTACCAAAATATACTAATATATATATATATATATATATATATATATATATATATATATATATATATGTCGTACCTAATAGCCAGAACGCACTTCTATGCCTACTATTCAAGGCCCGATTTGCCTAATAAGCCAAGTTTTCATGAATTATTATATTTTCTCTAATTTTTTTCTTATGAAATTATAAAGCTACCCATTTCATTACGTATGACGTCAATTTTTTTTTATTGGAGTTAAAATTAATGTAGATATATGACCGAACCTAACCAACCCTACCTAACCTAACCTAACCGATCTTTATCGGTTAGGTTAGGTTAGGTAGCCGAAAACGTTAGGTTAGGTTAGGTTAGGTAGGTTAGGTAGTCGAAAAACAATTAATTCATGAAAACTTGGCTTATTAGGCAAATCGGGCCTTGAATAGTAGGCATAGAAGTGCGTTCTGGCTACTAGGTACGACATATATATATATATATATATATATATATATATATATATATATATATATATATATATATATATATATATATATATATATATATATATATATATATATATATATATATATATATATATTTTAGGGGTACCACCACTGGTTTAATTAAAGGGACCCACATCCTCGAAGAAGAAAATAAATAGTGTTCAGAGAAGACCTTGTGGATTCTCACTGAATACTTTAATCTTTTCCTCTCCTACCACCCCTATTATTTTTTTTTATTTGATTTTATTGCAATGCTACAGTTTACAGAAAACACACACTTATATAACAATATACCAATCAGTGTTCGACGACCTCGTCCAGCTCCTCGGGGGTCGGGTGCGTACCCAAGATACAGCACGCATTTCCCCTCTGAACAGCGACACTGAGGCGCTGGAACATAAAACTGGCCGCTCTTGGGTCTCTAGTCTTCCCAATGAGTTCCTCGCCCAGCTCCTTCAGGAACTTAAGTGCACATTTACCCCAGGCGCCCAGAGTCTCAGAGCCTATTGGCACGAACCTGTAACAACGTTCTAGGTCCCTGTACTTGTTAGTTTTCTGGGTCTCCCTGAAGGTGGCCGCCCCGCCTCCCTCAGCTGCGCTGTAAGGCAGATAGGTATCAGCCAATGTGGATGCACACATGTAGTCCCACACGACCTGTTTACCTTCCCTCCACGGCTGCAGGGTGACTCCATCTGGGCGTTTTTGACTGTTGTCAGGTCTGCACAACTAAGGTTACCTTTGTGCTGGGCACCCAGCTGAAGCCAAACTTCTCTTGATGATGTCATTGACTGCTTCATGTCTGGCAATCTTTCCCTGTGTCTTACGACAGATGAGACCATGGCTGCCGTATTGGTCTGCCCGTGCATGGCCGCAAATACACCGGTGCTCGGTGGAGATAGGGGCGGCAAGGCGCAGAGCAACACCATTACTTAGGGTCCGATGGTCCAGGCGGGTACCCAAGGCGGAATTAGGGACTGCCAACAGGAAGTCCCCGGCATGGGGCGCTTGCACAGCTAGAAGACGCGCTTTGTCCTTCCTGGAAGCTGCCTCCAGCAATGATGTGGCGATGTTCTCCACTATGGGGCTATCCCATTTGGACTGTTTGCAGTCATTTGGAAAAGTTGGTCGAGGGTGAGAGTTGAATATATATATATATATATATATATATATATATATATATATATATATATATATATATGTCGTACCTAGTAGCCAGAACGCACTTCTCAGCCTAACATGCAAGGCCCGATTTGCCTAATAAGCCAAGTTTTCCTGAATTAATATATTTTTTCTAATTTTTTTCTTATGAAATGATAAAGCTACCCATTTCATTATGTATGAGGTAAATTTTTTTTATTGGAGTTAAAATTAACGTAGATATATGACCGAACCTAACCAACCCTACCTAACCTAACCTATCTTTATAGGTTAGGTTAGGTTAGGTAGCTGAAAAAGTTAGGTTAGGTAGTCGAAAAAACATTAATTCATGAAAACTTGGGTTATTAGGCCAATCGGGCCATGCATAGTAGGCTGAGAAGTGCGTTCTGGCTACTAGGTACAACATATACATATATATATATATATATTTATATATATATATATATATATATATATATATATATATATATATATATATATATATATATATATACATATATATATATATATATATATATATATATATATATATATATATATATATATATATATATATATATATGTCGTACCTAGTAGCCAGAACACACTTCTCAGCCTACTATTCAAGGCCCGATTTGCCTAATAAGCCAAGTTTTCCTGAATTAATATATTTTCTCTAATTTTTTTCTTATGAAATGATGAAGCTACCCATTTCATTATGTATGAGGTCAATTTTTTTTTATTGGAGTTAAAATTAACGTAGATATATGACCGAACCTAACCAACCCTACCTAACCTAACCTAACCTATCTTTATAGGTTTGGTTAGGTTAGGTAGCAGAAAAAGTTAGGTTAGGTTAGGTTAGGTAGGTTAGGTAGTCGAAAAAACATTAATTCATGAAAACTTGGCTTATTAGGCAAATCGGGCCTTGCATAGTAGGCTGAGAAGTGCGTTCTGGCTATTAGGTACGACATATATATATTTATATATATATATATATATATATATATATATATATATATATATATATATATATATATATATATATATATATATATATATATGTCGTACCTAGTAGCCAGAACGCACTTCTCAGCCTGCTATGCAAGACCCAATTTACCTAATAAGCCAAGTTTTCATGAATTAATGTTTTTTCGACTGCCTAACCTACCTAACCTAACTTTTTCGGCTACCTAACCTAACCTAACCTACAAAGATAGGTTAGGTTAGGTTAGGTATGGTTGGTTAGGTTCGGTCATATATCTACGTTAATTTTAACTCCAATAAAAAAAAATTGACCTCATACATAATTAAATGGGTAGCTTTATCATTTCATAAGAAAAAATTAGAGAAAATATATTAATTCTGGAAAACTTGGCTTATTAGGCAAATCGGGCCTTGCATAGTAGGCTGAGAAGTGCGTTCTGGCTACTAGGTACGACATATATATATATATATATATATATATATATATATATATATATATATATATATATATATATATATATATATATATATCTCCACACCAGATATAGGTGTATTTGCGGCAAGGTGGTGGCTGACAGGTACGGCCACCATGGCCTATTCTGCCAAAGCACAGGGGGATGGCACTCGAGGCACAGTGAATTTAACGACATCATCAAGAGGAGCCTCACCACAGCTGGATGCCCAGCTGAAAGAGAGCTCCGTTACCTAACGCCCCGTAACTCTGATGCTCTTATTGGTCGCCTGGATGGTATCACAGTGAACCCCTGGAAGAATGGCAAGCAGTTGGTATGGGACTACACGTGCGTATCAACATTGGCTAACACCTACATTAACCTCAGTGTTGCACAACCAGGTGGCGCTGCCACCCACAGGGAAGCAGCCAAATCCCGTAAGTATAGAGAACTGGATCACCACTACAATTTTGTCCCCATTGCTTCTGAGACACTTGGCGCCTGGGGTATAAGTGCTACCAGTTTTTTGAAGGAACTGGGTTCTAGGCTCATTGAAACGACAAGGGACCCAAGAGCTGCAAGCTTTCTTTTCCAGCGCCTCAGTGTGGCGATACAGAGGGGAAATGCGCACTGCATCCAGGGTTCCTGCCCGCCATCTGAGGAGCTGGAGGAACTCGACAACCTATGATAACCATCTTTGTAACCCATATGTAACTCCTTTTTTGTAACAAAGTTCAAATAAAGTAAATATATATGTGTACATACAAAAGAATGGGGGTGGTAGGAGAAGATAATATTAGTGTTCAGTGAGAAACCACAAGGTCTCCTCTGAATACTTTTTATTTTCTTCTCCGAGGCTATGGGTCCCCACATTGGCACCAGAGGTGGTTCCCTCACAAACTTTTATATATATATATATATATATATATATATATATATATATATATATATATATATATATATATATATATATATATATATATATATATATATATATATGTCGTACCTAGTAGCCAGAACTCACTTCTCAGCCTACTATGCAAGGCCCGATTTGCCTAATAAGCCAAGTTTTCCTGAATTAATATATTTTCTCTAATTTTTTTCTTATGAAATGATAAAGCTACCCATTTCATTATGTATGAGGTAAATTTTTTTTATTGGATTTAAAATTAATGTAGATATACGATCGAACCTAACCAACCCTACCTAACCTAACCTAACCTATCTTTATAGGTAATGTTAGGTTAGGTAGCCAAAAAAAGCTAGGTTAGGTTAGGTTAGGTAGGTTAGGTAGACGAAAAAACATTAATTCATGAAAACTTGGCTTATTAGGCAAATCGGGCCTTGCATAGTAGGCTGAGAAGTGAGTTCTGGCTATTAGGTACGACATATATATATATATATATATATATATATATATATATATATATATATATATATATATATATATATATATATATATATATATATATATATATATATATATATGTCGTACCTAGTAGCCAGAACTCACTTCTCAGCCTACTATGCAAGGCCCGATTTGCCTAATAAGCCAAGTTTTCATGAATTAATGTTTTTTCGTCTACCTAACCTACCTAACCTAACCTAACCTAGCTTTTTTTGGCTACCTAACCTAACCTTACCTATATATATAGGTTAGGTTAGGTTAGGTAGGGCTGGTTAGGTTCGGTCATATATCTATGTTAATTTTAACTCCAATAAAAAAAATTGACCTCATACATAGTGAAAAGGGTAGCTTTATCATTTCATAAGAAAAATATTATAGTAAATACATTAATTCAGGAAAACTTGGCTTATTAGGCAAATCGGGCCTTGAATAGTAGGCTGAGAAGTGAGTTCTGGCTACTAGGTACGACATATATATATATATATATATATATATATATATATATATATATATATATATATGTCGTACCTTGTAGCCAGAACGTACTTCTCAGCCTACTATGCTAGGCCTGATTTGCCTAATAAGCCAAGTTTTCACGAATTAATTGTTTTGCGACTACCTAACCTACCTAACCTAACCTAACCTAACTTTTTCGGCTACCTAACCTAACCTAACCTATAAAGATAGGTTAGGTTAGGTTAGGTAGGGTTGGTTAGGTTCAGTCATATACCTACGTTAATTTTAACTCCAATAAAAAAGAATTGACCTCATACATAATGAAATGGGTAGCTTTATCATTTCATAAGAAAAAAATTAGAGAAAATATATTAATTCAGGAAAACTTGGCTTATTAGGCAAATCGGGCCTTGCATAGTAGGCTGAGAAGTGCGTTCCGGCTACTATGTACGACATATATATATATATATATATATATATATATATATATATATATATATATATATATATATATATATATATATATATATGTGTGTGTGTGTGTGTGTGTTGTACTTAGTAGCCAGAACGTCGTACTCGGCCTACTATGCAAGACCCGATTTGCCTAATAAGCCAAGTTTTCCTAAATTTATATATTTTTTCAATTTTTTTTCTTATGAAATGATAAATCGGTCCATTTCATTATATTTAAGTTTATTTGTTGAAATTTGAGTTAAAACTAACGTAGATATATGACCGAACCTAACCAACTTTACCTAACCTAACCTATCTAAACCTAACCTTAATTAACACAACTATCTCAGTAATTAATGTTCTTGATATAATATAATAATAATAATTCAAATAAACTAATTGGAAACAATGTATTGAAAATAAAGAAAATCACTCGGCCTATTAGGCAAATCGGGCCTTGCATAGTAGGCCAAGAAGTGCGTTCTGGCTACTAGATACGACATATATATATATATATATTGTGACGATAATCTCTTTCAAGAGAGATTGAGCCTGCTCTTCCCTACATAAGTACGTCAATATACAAGATAATATAGAAGATACGTCCACCAAGTATCGCCAAATGTTTTGCCCAGAGAGCAAATCGTACCCAGCACACCGTGACACCTGCTACCACCGCCGTAACCAGCTAACTGCTCATCCTCTGCCTGCCTGTCGCTGATTGGCTGGTGTCCCGTCGCACCTGCCCTCCGCCTCCACCACAAGTCGACGTCTGGGCTTCAGTGCGCCAGTATCGTCAGAATATCTCAGTGCTCCATGCAGTTGACATCTCTCGCTGGTAGACTAAGCCTTGGCTTTCGTGTACTAAGGGAGGTGGCAGCTCGAAGCCAGTATTCCATCACCACTAATATTTTATTTTGCTATCACTGTAACTTACTTGTCTTGACGTAACTTTTCATTTGCCAGTGATTATTCATATTATTTTGTTTGTTGACTTATCTTGCATATTTTATGTGATTACCTTTATTCATGTCTTGTTTTTCTAGAGTAATTAAAATTTCATTGTTTATATACTTGTGTTTCGTGTGTCTTCCCATTACCTTACCACAGACGAAAGGACCAACTTTTCTCTCTTTTTTTGATTATGTGACGAGGCCCAGCCCATAGCTTTTGAAACAGCCGAACACCAACACTTTACCGTCACAATATAAATATATATATATATATATATATATATATATATATATATATATATATATATATATATATATATATATATATATATATATATATATATATATATATATATATATATATATATATATATATATATATATATATATATGTCGTACCTAGTAGCCAGAACTCACTTCTCAGCCTACTATGCAAGGCCTGATTTGCCTAATAAGCCTAGTTTTCATGAATTAATGTTTTTTCGACAACCTAACCTACCTAACCTAACCTAACCTAACCTAACGTTTTCGGCTACCTAACCTAACCTAACCTATAGAGATAGGTTAGGTTAGGTTAGGTAGGGTTGGTTAGGTTCGGTCATATATCTACGTTAATTTTAACTCCAATAAAAAAAAATTGACCTCATACATAATGAAATGGGTTGCTTTATCATTTCATAAGAAAAAAATTAGAGAAAATATATTAATTCAGTAAAACTTGGCTTATTAGGCAAATCGGGCCTCGCATAGTAGGCTGAGAAGTGAGTTCTGGCTACTAGGTACGACATATATATATATATATATATATATATATATATATATATATATATATATATATATATATATATATATATATATATATATATTTAAGTTAATATATATATATATATATATATGTATATATATATATTTATATATGTATATATATATATATATATGTCGTACCTAGTAGCCAGAACGCACTTCTCAGCCTACTTTGCAAGGCCCGATTTGCTTCATAAGCCAAGTTTTCCTGAATTAATATATTTTCTCAAATTTTTATCGTATGAAATGAAAAATCTACCCATTTCATTATGTAAAAAGTCAATTTTTTTTTATTGGAGTTAAAATTAAAGTAGATATATGACCGAACCTAACCAACCCTACCTAACCTAACCTAACCTATCTTTATAGGTTAGGTTAGGTTAGGTAGCCGAAAAAGCTAGGTTAGGTTAGGTTAGGTAGGGTTGGTTAGGTTCGGTCATATATCTACTTTAATTTTAACTAGGTTAGGTTAGGTTAGGTAGCCGAAAAAGCTAGGTTAGGTTAGGTTAGGTAGTCGGAAAACAATTAATTCATGAAAACTTGGCTTATTAGGTAAATCGGGCCATGCATAGTAGGCTGAGAAGTGCGTTCTGGCTACTAGGTACGACATATATATATATATACATATATATATAATATAGTAGCGTTCTGGCTACTAGGTATATATATATATATATATATATATATATATATATATATATATATATATATATATATATATATATATATATATATATATATATATATATATATATATATATATATATATATATATATATGTCGTACCTAATAGCCAGAACGCACTTCTCAGCCTACTATTCAAGGCCCGATTTGCCTAATAAGCCAAGTTTTCATGAATTAATGTTTTTTCGTCTACCTAACCTACCTAACCTAACCTAACCTAGCTTTTTTTGGCTACCTAACCTAACCTTACCTATAAATATAGGTTAGGTTAGGTTAGGTAGGGTTGGTTAGGTTCGGTCATATATCTACGTTAATTTTAACTCCAATAAAAAAAAATTGACCTCATACATAGAGAAAAGGGTTGCTTTATCATTTCATAAGAAAAAATTATAGTAAATATATTAATTCAGGAAAACTAGGCTTATTAGGCAAATCGGGCCTTGAATAGTAGGCTGAGAAGTGAGTTCTGGCTACTAGGTACGACATAATATATATATATATATACATATATGCATATATATATATATATATATATATATATATATATATATATATATATATATATATATATATATATATATATATATATATATATATATATATATATGTCGTACCTAGTAGCCAGAACGCACTTCTCGGCCTACTATGCAAGGCCCGATTTGCCTAATAAGCCAAGTTTTCCTGAATTATTAAATTTTCTCAATTTTTTTTCTTATGAGATGATAAAGCTACCCATTTCATTATGTATGAGGTCAATATTTTTTTATTGGAGTTAAAATTAACGTAGATATATGACCAAACCTAACCAACCCTACCTAACCTAACCTAACCTATCTTTTTAGGTTAGGTTAGGTTAGGTAGCCGAAAAAGTTAGGTTAGGTTTGGTTAGGTAGGTTAGGTAGTCGAAAAACAATTAATTCATGAAAACTTGGCTTATTAGGCAAATCGGGCCTTGCATAGTAGGCAGAGAAGTGCGTTCTGGCTATTAGGTACGACATATATATATATATATATGCATATATATATATATATATATATATATATATATATATATATATATATATATATATATATATATATATATGTCGTACCTAGTAGCCAGAACGCACTTCTCAGCCTACTATGCAAGGCCCGATTTGCCTAATAAGCCAAGTTTTCATGAATTAATTTTTTTTCGACTACCTAACCTACCTAACCTAACCTAACCTAACTTTTTCGGCTACCTATCCTAACCTAACCTATAAAGATAGGTTAGGTTAGGTTGGTTAGGTTCGGTCATATATCAACGTTAATTTTAACTCCAATAAAAAAAATTTGACCTCATACATAATGAAATGGGTAGCTTTATCATTTCATAAGAAAAAAATTAGAGAAAATATATTAATTCAGGAAAACTTGGCTTATTAGGCAAATCGGGCCTTGCATAGTAGGCTGAGAAGTGCGTTCTGGCTACTAGGTACGACATATATATATATATATATATATATATATATATATATATATATATATATATATATATATATATATATATATATATATATATATATATATATATATATATATATATATATATATATCATAAGAAGTCAGGTTAAAGTAGCCATCTTTAGGACGAGGGATTTTTAGCTGTCCACCGTTTAGGGATGTTAACTTACGGAGTGTCTTTGTTTCTACAAGAGTTTTATGTTGTTGTTTCAGGTTAAATAGTTCACTGTTGATGGTTTGCTTGAGTTGGATAGGGATGTCGTACTGGGTCCATTTGTTTAACAGATGCTCCGCCTGCTCTATAAAGGTTTGGAGGGCTTCCTTCTTCTTGTTTAGTTGATGCCGAATGAGCTCTTGCCTATACCTATAGGTAAACTCTGTATTGCGGACTGCTGGGTCATGTGGGTTTATATTGGTGTATACTGGCAGCAGGTTTTCTTTCAAACATGTTTCATTGAATATGACCGCATATTCTGTATTTATTATTTTCTGGTTTAGGGCTTCTATCCCTCTAACTATTTTCTTAGCATCAGGGCTTAATTGAAATAGGAGTTCTCCAAAACTCATTTTCGTACTTTTAAGGTGAAGAAAAGAAGTGATTTACTATAGAGTGTATTACACTTATTTGTATAATTTGCACGACGTTTCGAACCTCCATGGTTCATTCTCAAGTGAACAGATCTTACAATACTAGTTGATTTTATACCCGCATTAGGTCAGGTGATAATACAATGAAGGTGAAAACATGGGGGGATACATAAGGGATAAACATAGGGGCTGCAGAAGGCTTTTTGGCCCATACGAGGCATCTCCTATCCAAACACAAAGATTAATCCAGTGTAATTGGCCTGTTATGTTGGACATTGTCTTCTGTGTTGGCATCGATATGTTCTTGTCTTGTCCTTACTCTCATGGTGGGTAGAGTAAATAGTTCCGTGATTTGGGTGTTCATGGTAGGTCGCTCTATTCTTATGTGAATTGCCTCAAGAATTTGTAATCTTCTTGAATCTTGGGTTTTGTCTATTATGCAAGTATTCTTGTTCAACATTTCTCTTGTTAGAGTAATGTCATGGGCTTGTCTCATGTGATTCTTAGGGGCACCAGATTGAAGATGGCATGTCAAACGCCTCGTCAGCTTGGTCGACGTCATACCTATGTACTTACATTGAAGATTACATCCTTCGTGGGGGCAAGTGTACATGTATACAACGCTTGACTGCTGTAGAGGGTTCTCTGTCGGCTTCGGGCTGTTTTTGATAAGGAGTTCGGAAGTCTTCTTGGTTTTATAGAATATTATCAGGTTTATGTTTTGGTTAGGAGTAGTGCTTTTTACTCCTTTACGGATTATTTCTTTCATTATTCTTTCCTCTTTTATATGTTCACTGTGCATGGTTGATTTGTAATATAATTTTATTGGGGGTGTTGTGGTTTCTGTTCTAGGTTCTGAATTATACCAACGGTCCAAGTGTCTTCTTATAGCAGCGTTTATTTCCGCGTTGCTATATCCGTTGTTCACCAATACCTGAGTTACTCTTTCAAACTCTCTACTCACGTTGCTCCATTCAGATCAGTGGGTAAGCGCTCGACGAATATAAGCATTGAGAACACTGGCTTTGTATCTTTGGGGGCACTCACTTCTACCGTTCAGGCATAATCCTATGTTGGTGGGCTTGGTATATACGTTGGTGCTTAAAGAGGTTCCTGTTTTTGTTATTAGTACATCCAAGAATGGCAGACTGTTATTTTCAGCTAAAAATGGACAGCTTTAGTGGACAGCTAAAAATCCCTCGTCCTAAAGATGGCTACTTTAACCTGACTTCTTATGATCTTACCCAGGACCAACGAGACCTCTTAAATCTTGGTCTAAATTGTCAATTCTTATCTAAACCAAAGATGCATCAAAAACGCCTGGAAATCGAAATGCTTCTGGACGATATCCATAAGTTAGAAGACAACAAAAAAGTCATCACCACTGACACACTTCAAGCTGAACTACTTGCAGAAGCAGGGAAAAAACGAGGAACATATTCATCTACAATCTTAACCCCACGACTCAAAGAAGCAGCGAAACAACTAAAAAATCTGAAAGACGTAACAATAAGAAAAGCCGACAA
Organism: Procambarus clarkii; assembly: GCF_040958095.1. Classification (NCBI taxonomy): domain Eukaryota; kingdom Metazoa; phylum Arthropoda; class Malacostraca; order Decapoda; family Cambaridae; genus Procambarus; species Procambarus clarkii. The sequence goes on from NC_091207.1 coordinate 6,686,084, forward strand.
AACAGCAGCATATGTATTGATTCCTACCCATGAATACATGAACAAAATTAGCGACATCCTAAGTGACGACTCCAAATTTCAACGAATCACGAGGAACCCCGTAGAAGACCTTAAGCGGAAAGTAAACAAAACAATTACAGCAATCAACGCAAAGAAAGGTAGTGTGCATTTCAATAAACTTCAAGGCGACTATGGCTTAGGATATGCCTACGGCAATGTTAAGACGCATAAACCAGGTAACCCACTACGCCCTATAATCAGCCAAATACCAACCCCAACTTATCACCTGGCAAAGAAACTCAATGAACTCCTAACTCCATACACTCCAAGTAAGTTTAGTCTACAATCATCAGCAGATTTCCTAGAATTGATCAAATCTACCCAGCCCGATGGAATCATCGCTTCCCTGGACGTTGAATCCCTTTTTACCAACGTCCCAGTCGACACAACCATAGGAATGATACTGGACAGAGTATACAGAGACGAGAGCACCCCCAAATTAGACATACCTGAGCCACACTTGAAAAGTCTTCTCGAAGCATGTACAAAGGAAGCCCCTTTCATCAGTCCACAAGGAGACATGTATTTACAAATAGACGGAGTAGCAAAGGGCTCACCCTTAGGAGTTTTATTTGCTAATTTTTATATGGGAACCATCGAAGATAGGGTCTTCAGTAGCAGACAAAAACCAACTGTATACTGCCGTTATGTAGATGACATATTCGTAATAGTAAAAGACTCAGATGAACTAATTGACCTAAAAAGACACCTAGAGAGAGAGTCAGTACTCCGATTTACACATGAAAATAGTGAAAATAACAGTCTGCCATTCTTGGATGTACTAATAACAAAAACAGGAACCTCTTTAAGCACCAACGTATATACCAAGCCCACCAACATAGGATTATGCCTGAACGGTAGAAGTGAGTGCCCCCAAAGATACAATGCCAGTGTTCTCAATGCTTATATTCGTCGAGCGCTTACCCACTGCTCTGAATGGAGCAACGTGAGTAGAGAGTTTGAAAGAGTAACTCAGGTATTGGTGAACAACGGATATAGCAACGCGGAAATAAACGCTGCTATAAGAAGACACTTGGACCGTTGGTATAATTCAGAACCTAGAACAGAAACCACAACACCCCCAATAAAATTATATTACAAATCAACCATGCACAGTGAACATATAAAAGAGGAAAGAATAATGAAAGAAATAATCCGTAAAGGAGTAAAAAGCACTACTCCTAACCAAAACATAAACCTGATAATATTCTACAAAACCAAGAAGACTTCCGAACTCCTTATCAAAAACAGCCCGAAGCCGACGGAGAACCCTCTACAGCAGTCAAGCGTTGTATACATGTACACTTGCCCCCACGAAGGATGTAACCTTCAATGTAAGTACATAGGTATGACGTCGACCAAGCTGACGAGGCGTTTGACATGCCATCTTCAATCTGGTGCCCCTAAGAATCACATGAGACAAGCCCATGACATTACTCTAACAAGAGAAATGTTGAACAAGAATACTTGCATAATAGACAAAACCCAAGATTCAAGAAGATTACAAATTCTTGAGGCAATTCACATAAGAATAGAGCGACCTACCATGAACACCCAAATCACGGAACTATTTACTCTACCCACCATGAGAGTAAGGACAAGACAAGAACATATCGATGCCAACACAGAAGACAATGTCCAACATAACAGGCCAATTACACTGGATTGTAATTTGGATTTGGATAGGAGTGTTTGTGTTTGGATAGGAGATGCCTCGTATGGGCCAATAAGCCTTCTGCAGCCCCTATGTTTATCCCTTATGTATCCCCCCATGTTTTCACCTTCATTGTATTATCACCTGACCTAATGCGGGTATAAAATCAACTAGTATTGTAAGATCTGTTCACTTGAGAATGAACCATGGAGGTTCGAAACGTCGTGCAAATTATACAAATAAGTGTAATACACTCTATAGTAAATCACTTCTTTTCTTCACCTTAAAAGTACGAAAATGAGTTTTGGAGAACTCCTATTTCAATTAAGCCCTGATGCTAAGAAAATAGTTAGAGGGATAGAAGCCCTAAACCAGAAAATAATAAATACAGAATATGCGGTCATATTCAATGAAACATGTTTGAAAGAAAACCTGCTGCCAGTATACACCAATATAAACCCACATGACCCAGCAGTCCGCAATACAGAGTTTACCTATAGGTATAGGCAAGAGCTCATTCGGCATCAACTAAACAAGAAGAAGGAAGCCCTCCAAACCTTTATAGAGCAGGCGGAGCATCTGTTAAACAAATGGACCCAGTACGACATCCCTATCCAACTCAAGCAAACCATCAACAATGAACTATTTAACCTGAAACAACAACATAAAACTCTTGTAGAAACAAAGACACTTCGTAAGTTAACATCCCTAAACGGTGGACAGCTAAAAATCCCTCGTCCTAAAGATGGCTACTTTAACCTGACTTCTTATGATCTTACCCAGGACCAACGAGACCTCTTAAATCTTGGTCTAAATTGTCAATATATATATATATATATATATGTCGTAGCTAGTAGCCAGAACGCACTTCTCAGCCAAGGCCCGATTTGCCGAATAAGCCAAGTTTTCCTGAATTAATATATTTTCTCTAATTTTTTTCTTATGAAATGATAATGCTACCCATTTCATTATGTATGAGGTCAATTTGTTTTTATTGGAGTTAAAATTAACGTAGATATACGACCGAACCTAACCAACCCTACCTAACCTAACCTAACCTATCTTTATAGGTTAGGTTAGGTTAGGTAGCCGAAAACGTTAGGTTAGGTTAAGTAGGTTAGGTTGCCGAAAAACAATTAATTCATAAAAACTTGGCTTATTAGGCAAATCGGGCCTTGCAAAGTAGGCTGAGAAGTGCGTTCTGGCTACTAGGTACGACATACATATATATATATATATATATATATATATATATATATATATATATATATATATATATATATATATATATATATATATATATATATATATATATATATATGTCGTACCTAATAGCCAGAACGCACTTCTCTGCCTACTATTCAAGGCCCGATTTGCCTAATAAGCCAAGTTTTCATGAATTAATGTTTTTTCGTCTACCTAACCTACCTAACCTAACCTAACCTAGCTTTTTTTGGCTACCGAACCTAACCTTACCTATAAATATAGGTTAGGTTAGGTTAGGTAGGGTTGGTTAGGTTCGGTCATATATCTACGTTAATTTTAACTCCAATAAAAAAAATTGACCTCATACATAGAGAAAAGGGTTGCTTTATCATTTCATAAGAAAAAAATTATAGTAAATATATTAATTCAGGAAAACTTGGCTTATTAGGCAAATCGGGCCTTGAATAGTAGACTGAAAAGTGAGTTCTGGCTACTAGGTACGACATATATATATATATATATATATATATATATATATATATATATATATATATATATATATATATATATATATATATATATATATATATATATATATATATATAACTATTAATATTATTATTGGTAAATGGTAAAGATAAATAGGCAGGTTTTGGGCAGATCTAGACATGCCGAAAGGCTTTGCGAGTTAGTGGCTTAAAAAGAATGTAAGAACACCAATGTTATGTACTCTCTCGAAAAAATGTATCTTGTATATAAATGAATAAATAAATTCGTTTGTTTAATTCTAATGCTTGTAGGCGAGAACAGTTGTGAACGCCAGCTAGCGCACAAGTACATGAGCGCCCATAATACTTTTACACAAAAGACATGTACAGACAGGCGTGTGGCTTCTGACTTCTTTTTTATTGATTAATATTAAATATTAGGCGCTTACCTATAATAGTTTTCATTTTATACAAGTATAACTATCACATAATAAATATAAAAGGAGTTTATCCAAAAACTGACAGAAGTGGTGTGTTTTGTGCGTTGTATCGTGTTTGTGGTCATTCCGGGTGTGTTGTGTTTACGCTGGCGAGCGGCGTCCTAGCCAACTCCGCATTATGTCTATTACATCACTAAACTTCATTTAATAACTATATGCCTGTTAAGTAGAAGATTTTAATTGTTAATAACATTATATTGTCGTTTTAATATGGAACACGTACACATATGCGAAACGTCCGAAGTGGTAAAAATATTTTCTGATCAGGGGAAGGAAGACACCAACACATGGGGGCGTAAATTTATTAGACATGATAAATAATACTGCAGAAGTAAAACAGGCTTCTAAATAGGACTTAACAAATGTATAACATAGCCGTGTCTAACTCAAAGTACACGAAACATCTTAAATTGTACACCCGTAGTAAAATAACGTAATCTTATAGCCTAGTAACAAACTCTGCAGAAACCTAATGTCCTAATGTCTAGAATTAGCAGTGAGGCGAATGTAACAAATCTAATTCTAAGTATAACAGGACACCAAAGTGAACAACATAACATAAGGGAAACCCTAGCTGGAGAATAATCAGGCGGCAGAAAATACATAGTGACTGGGGAAGCCTGATATGTATTTGGAGAAGAAAATAACCCCAGGCCAGAGGCCGAGCCGCCAAGGAAGAAGGAATTACCTGACAAGGTAGGGCTTACTAGTAGAATGGCTGTAAAGTCAAAGTAGTAGCTGCGGACAGCGGAACACTTGGGGACGGGCGCTGCACCCCCACCCCGCAGGCCAGCAGGCCTGCGAGGTGGGGGACTCGAAACTCGAAAGAACCTGATTCCCGCTCATAGGCAAGCAAGTGCCCGAGGTCCACATACTTGTTTGCCCAGACCTTCTCCCGAAGGGCTTGCGGGACGTGCACGCCCAAGAGTGGGATGCTGGAGCCCGTGGTCGCCCGGAGTTGCCCCGGCCAGGGGCTAGAAAAAGTGGCGGGCGCTCTCTCCTCGGGGGACTCATCGAAGGAGGACGGACTGGAGGAGCTCGCACGTCGCCTCGACGTATGCCCCCTGGCCCTGGCCCGTGGGCGACGGTCGGTGAAGGGGGGCAGGGCGGCTGTGGCAGCCGCGGCAGGGTCGGCCTCGGAGGTCACCATGGCCGGAAGGCTTGTGGCGTGAGAGGGCCCCCGGGCCTGCGCGATGAGCGCCTGCAGCGTCGTCCAATCGTCGGCCGACAGGGGTGGAGGCTGCGACGCTGTGCCACCTGCCGCTTTGCCGGCAGTGGGCCTCTGGGATGTGTGGTCGCCGTCCGTATCCGAGCCACCCGAGGAGCCCCCCGAGGAGGGGGAGGCGAAACGGGCGGGCTTCGTCCTGGCCCGGGCCGGCTGCGTCCTTGCACCACTGCGCTGTTGTCCTCGCGTCGACGCCGCCCGAGCCCTCTTCCGTGTTGCAGTTGCTGCATGATCCGGCTTCTCGCCACTGTGGAAAGGTGAAAACGTAAGCAATGGGCACTGCTTTAACACTGCAACAGTATTATTAAGTAAATACTGGACATAACTGAAGCTGGGTTACGTAACAAATTAATTTTAGAAAACTTAAATAAATAATATAAATAACATAGCGAGGCCAAAACAGCAAGAGAGGCATGAGGCTTAAGCAGTGCTAGAAAACAGAGAATAAATAGCGGAGTAAATACAAGACAAACTGAAACTGAACAAGTAAATAGCTTAAGACCGTATTATAATATACTTGTATTTAAGCTGAACAAATAAAAGACATAATATACTTGTATTTAAGCTGAACAAAGAAAAGAGTAAACAGTGATAAACATGGATAATTTGGGTAGATTAAAGCAGGACTATACAAGGTATAGGATGGTTAGGTTGAACAGTAATATATGCATGGTATAGTTTGGATAGATTAAAACTGTAATGTTCATGGGATAGATTGGTTAATTAAACAGTACTTATTCATGAAATAGTTGGTCTAGATTAAAACAATAATAGTCTCAAAAGTGAAAACAAAATTAATGCGTATCCCACAGCAATGGACACTGCCTTAACGCTGCAACAGGAATAGTAAGTAAATACAAGGCATAACTGAAAGCTGAACAAAGTAATAAATTAATTTAGGGAACTTAAATAAATGATAACATGGCGTAGCTCACCCAAGCCGACAGACAGCTCTACGGCATGCGCCTACCCTGGAGGAGTAGAACAGAACAGTGAGAACGGGAGGGGAATATTATATTCTAATAATAGAATAAGACCGTAATATAATGTACTTGCATATAAGCTGAACAAATAAAAGAAACAGTGGTAATCATGGGAAGATTTGGTAGCTGAAAGCGGGATTAATCAAGGGATAGGATGGTAGGTTAAACAGTAATGTGCATGGTATGGTTTGGATAGCGTAAAACTGTAATGTTCAAGGGAAGGAATGGTTATTAAAACAGTACTAATCAAGGGAGAATGGCTAGCCTAAAGCAATAATATTCTCAAAAGTGAAACAAAATTAGTTGAGTATCCCACAGCAATGGACACTGCATTAACGCTGCGAGAGGAATAGTAAGTAAATACAAGGCAACTGTAAGCTGAACAATGCAATAAATTAATTTAGAAAACTTAAATAAAAGATAATAACATAACATAGCCCACCCAAGCGGACAGACCGCTCGACGACATGCGCCTGCGCTGGAGTAGGACAGGACAGGGAAACAGGAGGGAACGTGTACGTGCGGGAACAACAGGCGGCTACACCGAGTGGACGAGACGTCATGGAACAAACAGGCCGGTCTACGCCGGTCAGGCCAAACTGCTGGTTAAACATAACGTGGGACACCGATCATATATATTATTGTTCGTCCCCAGCAAACATCTGGGGACGAACAAACCGGGATACACCGGCCAGCCCAAACGACTGGGTACGAACAAGCCGGGATACACCGGCCATCCCAGACGACTGGGTACGAACAGATCGGGCTACACCGGCCAGACTAAACGTCTGTGTACGAACAAGCCAGGCTCCACCGGCCAGACAAACAGCTGAGACGAACAAGCTGGGCTACACCAGTCAGACAAACGACTGGGGCCAACAAGCGAGGCTACATCAGCCAGACAAACAAGCTGAGCTACACCGGCCAGACAAACGACTGGTACGAACAAGCTGGGTTACACCAGCCAGACAAACGTCTGGGACGAACAAACTGGGCTACACCCGCTAGACAAACGTCTGGGACGAACAAGCTGGGTTACACCAGCCAGACAAACGTCTGGGACGAACAAGCTGGGCTACACCCGCCAGATAAACGTCTGGGACGAACAAGCTGGGCTACACCAGCCAGACAAACGTCTGGGACGAACAAGCTGGGCTACACCAGCCAGACAAACGTCTGGGACGAACGAGCTGGGCTACACCGGCCAGACAAACGTCTCGGGCGAACAAGCTGGGCTACACCAGCCAGACAAACGTCTGGGACGAACGAGCTGGGCTACACCGGCCAGACAAACGTCTGGGACGAACGAGCTGGGCTACACCAGCCAGACAAACGTCTGGGACGAACGAGCTGGGCTACACCAGCCAGACAAACGTCTGGGACGAACGAGCTGGGCTACACCAGCCAGACAAACGTCTGGGACGAACGAGCTGGGCTACACCAGCCAGACAAACGTCTGGGGCGAACGAGCTGGGCTACACCAGCCAGACAAACGTCTGGGGCGAACAAGCTGGGCTACACCGGCCAGACAAACGTCTGGGACGAACGAGCTGGGCTACACCAGCCAGACAAACGTCTGGGGCGAACAAGCTGGCCTACACCGGCCAGACAACAACTGGGACGAACAAGCTGAGCTACATCAAAGAGCCAAACGTCTAGGGACGAACAGGCTGGGCTACACCAGCCAGACAAACGTCTAGGTACGAACAGGCTGTGCTACACCAGCCAGACAAACGTCTAGGGATGAACAGGCTGGGCAACACCTGCCAGACAAACGTCTAGGACAAACAGGCTGGGCTACACCAGCCAGACAAACGTCTAGGACGGACAGGCTGGGCTACACCAGCCAGACGAACGTCTAGGTACGAACAGGCTGGGCTACACCAGCCAGATAAACGTCTAGGACGAACAGGCTGGGCGACACCAGCCAGACAAACTACTAGGTACAAACAGGCTGGGCTACACCAGCCAAACGTCTAGGTACGAAGAGGCTGGGCTACACCAGCCAGACAAAACGCCTAGTTACGGACAAAACGAGCATCACCGGACGGACAAACAACTGGGACGAACAAGCAGGGCATCACCATCCAGACAAACGTCTGAAGAAGAACATGCCAGACGACACCGGCTGACGCAAGGCAGCCATTAACAAGAAAGTTTGGGCCTACCCACCAGGGCACCGCCGCCACAAGGACGTCTCCTGCCCGAGGGCGAGAGGGAGAAGGACGGGAAGGAAGCGTAACACAGCCCAAGGCAAGCGCTCCTCGGAGCGCCATGCCACGTGGGTGATGCCGACCTTGGAATGGGCCCCTAGGGTCGGGCCCTAGGGACAAAGACAACTAAAAAAAAAACCGGCCAGGAGGCGTCGCCACCAGGGTGACGCCAGGACGCTCGCAGGGAGCCTGGCCGGCCACGCACGGCTAAGCGCATCATGAACCCTGGCCCCTAGGGCCAAGCCTAGAAGGCGCAACAAACCGGGTTCCAGGGAAAAACACCTGGGACGGGGAAGGAAACGAAGGGCAACCCTGGGGCGAGTGCTCCACCAAGCTCCAAGCCACGTGGGCGCCGCCTACCGGGCTTGGGCCCCAGGGTTCAGAACCCCGGAAACCAGCCACGTGGCGTCGCCACAGAGGGCGATGCCAGACCACAGAAGGAGCCTGGCCGTGCACGCACGGCCAGGCGCGGGCGAAACATGGCCCCTAGGGCAAGCCTAGGGGCACAGCAAACCGGGGAGGGCACACCTGGGACGAATGGTCCACCAAGCATGCAATAGGGCCGGGCCCCAGGGCACAGAACCACCGAAACCTGGCCACATGAAGTCGCCGCAGATAACCGGCACACCAGTCCCGACCTGGAGGCGCTCCTGCAATCCCAGGGAGGCAAGCAGGCGGAAGGCCCTAGGGAACTAGCTAAAGCGGCACGAACGGGCCGCGAGGGACGGCGCAAACACACGCCAGCACTGGGGGTAGTCCTGACTAACTTGAACAGGAAACTCTCTTACCTTAAGGTTTGCTGGGTAGGGCAGGGGGCCCCTGCGGTACCGGCCTGGGATGTCGAAGGCCCCAAAGGATCAGAGAACGTCAGATCTGGGACCATAGTAGCGGGGAAGGGGTCCATTTGCTTGAGAAATCTCGTGTACACAGTAAAGCAGAATGGAGAAGCGGTGAGGGTACTGGCCCACGTGTCGATGAGGCGTGGTGCTGGGCGTGGAGCCGCTTCGTGAATCGTGGACCGGGTCGGGAGAGGGAGTGAGAGCGGGACCTAACTTCCCGCGCTTTTTATGCCACCCAGGCTGGCCGCACCGCGCCTTGCGGAACGCGATGCGCAATTGTCTCTTCCTTCCCCATCAGAAACTCCACCGCCTTTCGTTCAAAAGGCAGTGGCCATTTCTCACTGGACCTTCACTCCTGCTGTTGCTTGCTGTGGACCGCTGCCACCTGTCACGGAACGCTGCCAACACCCTCGACACAGCTATGATTTTCACCGCGATCGTCTCTGCCTTTTCATCAACTACAGCTTGCTGCACAGCGAGTGTTACTTACTCATCTGACAGTTTCATCAGCAACTACATCATGTGGGATCTACAGCCTGTCCTGCGGACTCTCCGTCGCTGCCAGGGCACTGCTTGTTCTACAGGGATTCCCACGACAACTACTCTTTCTTCAGATTCATCTACACGTTCACTGCATTCTGATTGCCGACTCAAGCACCTTTTGCAGTACAGGACTTACAGCTTGCGTTTTCGACTCTTCATCGCCTCCAGGACAATTCAGCTCTTGCAGTGATTCCCTCGTTGTCCTAACTACGTGCCTACATTACCTCCTATTGTCCTGGTGCCCAAGAGCCCATCCGCCCCGGATCTAAATGCTCCACCAGCGACCCAAGGACGCAACAATCATGCACATTCTTCTCTCCTGCTACACCGAGATTGTCCACACACTGCCTGCATCTTTTGGTACCGGACTACATATGTTCCACAGCGACCCAGGGAACAGTAGCCTCATATTTTTTTTTATATTGCTTTTCTTCCTTTCCCTGGCAGGGGAAGTCCTGTAGCGAGTAAACCTATACTCGCTCCATTATCTCATCATCTTAACGCATAACTAATTACACAAGCTATTATCCTATCCCTATTTACAGGTAACGGTTTTTCCACCCTCCTATCTTACTGTAAGGTGTAGTCACCGTATTCAAGCAAGCGATTTGAGAATAGCAAACCAATACAATCTCCAGTCAAGAATAGTACTCGGTGTGGGCAGTTCTAATCGACCCAAGACGCTACAGCTTTGACACAGAGCAGACAGCAGACTATGACCGCATCCAGCTACAACACTCTCGCTCCCCGAGTTCAGACACTCGCAATTCCCAATCGAGCTGCTACGCTCTCCCGCATAGAGCTCCACGACTCCGGCCTCACTCAGCTCTCTGCTCTGCTCCAGGCTTCGTCTGAACGTCTACGACACTGCTGTATCCAGGACTACTAAATAAATATGAAACTCACTAAACACTGTGTATCTAATCAACCCAACAGCGTAACACAATCGTACGTTACAGTAGCAATTAATAAACCGGTCGGGCCGTAGTAGCCGCTCCATCTTCTCTGGCTGAATTATTTGTTCAATAAATTGAGGTAAAGGAGAAGCATTGCCAGACATGTGGCTTTATTGTACAAATAATTACAGTACAGTTACATCCTGCAATAACACAAGCCATATATTATACAATACTTATAAAGACTAACAGTGCTTAAGATATATATAATAATAAGCAAACTGCACATGACTAACGCTAGAACAAATAGAAATTAAACTAGGAATTAACATAAACTAACCTGTACACAGGCACGACACAGCTGATCTGACAACAACAAAACAGTCAAGCAAGCATCCAAACGAAACAGTCAAGCGAGCATCCATCCGGGTACAGTAATATAATAACACTTTTACTACACTCTCTATAAGGCCTTCATTCGTAGCAAGATCATGTATGCGAGTGAAGTCTATGGCTCAGCAGCATCATCTGTCTTGGCAAGGTTGGATCCCATTCAAAATGGTGCCCTTCGCTCAGCGCTACTGGTTATGCCCTCCTCGCCAGTTCTCTCTCTCCATGCCGAGTCAGGGCTATGGCCCCTGAGCTTTGAACGTCTTCTTGCCCACTGCCACCAGTTTCAACGGATAGTGCGTCTCCCTGCTACCCATCCACTTACTCGCCTCCAGCTCGAGGCTAACTGGTGGAATGTGCCGTCTGGACACTCCAGAATCCGTCAGTTGCCTTTCGTCGTCCGGACTTTCGATGCATTTTCACAGTTTTCCCTTCCCGTCCCTGTATACTCACCCCTGGCCCGATCATCTCACCGGTACCTCCGTGGGGTGAAGAGCTCATTCGGGTTTCTGTGGACTTTTCAGAGCCTCCTCGTCGGAAGAGAGATTTAGAGAGTCTGGCCCCTTTAATTTTTGTAGACCTACGAGATTCCTTATACTTTGGATACTTGGAGGTTTACACGGATGGGTCTCGCAAAGATCAGCCACCATCCATATCTGCGGCAGCATACTTTGCTCATTTTTCCTTCTGTCAGACGTGGAAACTCTCCCCTGCTCATTCGTGCCTGGCCGCGGAACTTTTTGCAATCTTACTAGCCTTACGACTCTTTCGACAAGTTTCGAGGCCCTCTGCAGTCGTTTTCTATGTGGACTCAATTAAAGCCTAATATCTGATATCATCTCGGCGTCCACGAGTCTATCGTCATACTGTGTCACAGATCCGTGGAGAACTGCTGTCATACTCTGGTACTCCGGGTTGGTCTATCTATCTCCAATGGGTTCCGTCACATGTCGATATTAAAGGCAATGAGGTGGCCGACGCAGCAGCAGGGATGGCGCATGCTTTACATGACTCTACAGATGTGCCTTTAGACCTTTCCGAAATTCTCCCGCAACTCCGGGCAGTTTGCCTCGCGAGTTGGGAGGCAATGATGGAACCAGCAGTCAGGTCCTCCTCTCTGGTGGGTCTCCGGGAGGACTCCTTCCCTCGTCCATGGACTCGTCATCATTCTCGACTTCTCGACGCTGCCATCACTCGTCTCCGGATTGGGCACACATGCCTGGCCGCACATCTCCATCGTCTACGGCTGGTAGATTCCCCATACTGCCAGTGGTGTCCGACCCAGGAGGATACAGTGGAACACCTTCTTCTTCACTGCCCTCGATTTCATAGTGCTCGCGTCAGACTACAGAGTGCCGTTCGTAGGCTGAATATTCCCCGCCTCACAGTGCCCGTTCTCCTTGACGGGGCAGGTGCGAGAGACGAAGACGTCCGTCATGACATTCTTCGCCATACCTTCCGCTTCATCCGTCATGTCCGTGGCCTGAAGAGCTTTTTTTTTTGACACACTGTGTATAGTATTGTTTATATATTTTTCCCCCTTTTGTAGCTTAATTCTACTTTGTAATTTGCCATTCTTGCCTTGTTTTCCTGCAACCAGCTTTTTTATGCAGACAAGTATAGACCCAGAACTAAACCTCTTATCCACTATCTATGACAATCATCACTTTAATGATCTAAATTGCAGATATTTTGCAGTACATGATATAAACAATGTATTAACACATAATCACAATATCTCTGTAATCAACTTGAACGTTAGATCCCTAGGTAAACACTTCGATGATGTTAGTGCCATGATTGAAACTATTGACAACAAATTCTCTTTTATTATACTTACTGAAACATGGTTGAAAGAGGATACTACTCAACTCTACTCAAGTCATTTAAGTTTATCATGCCCGAAACGCTTTGCGTAATAGTGGCTTTAGGCATTGTATGTACTAGCTATACCTATAAGTTAAACAATCCTTGTAAATATTTATTGTATGTATGTACCTTACCTAAATAAAATTGTATTGTATTGTATTGTATTGTATAACTCTTTAACATGCCTAACTACTCGGCAATTCACAACTGTCGTCATATTCAGAGAGGTGGTGGCACTGCTCTTTACTACCACCAAGAACTAACATGCTTAAAAGTAATTAGAACTAGAGACTGCTGTGGGGAGTATATCTTCGCCAGCTTCAGAGTCAAGGATGCCGAGTCTGTCCTGTCTGTGGGTGCAGTCTATAGAATTCCTAACACTGATGTGTCCGAATTCAACTCAAACCTTAAAAATCTAATACTCGATAATTAACAGACTGAACAAAAACCATCTAATTATCGCAGGGGACTTTAATATTGACCTCTGCGAGCCTGAACACCCTAATGCTGTTAGCTTCCTCAACTGTATGAATTCCTACTTCCTCATACCCTTAATCACTAGACCTACTAGAATCACTGATAGTACTGCCACGACTCTAGATCACATCTGGACAAACATAACCTCTCCGCTTACTTCAGGTATAATCATCGATAACACTACAGACCATTACCCGAAGACTGCCCGAAACGCTGTGCGTACTAGTGGCTTTACAAGAATGTAAATACTGTACTATCCAATGTATTCTCACAAACCCAATGTACCTTCTTGTATATAAATAAATAAATAAATAAATAAATTACCCCACATTTCTCTTAACTAACATTAGCAAACCACCTCTAGAGTCAAGGGAGTTAAGTTTTAGGCTGCACAATTGAGTGTAACCTTGGATTGTCAATGAGCAATCTGAGAGCAGCAGTACACCGAGAACTTCAACAAGATCTTGTAGATCTGAGGCAAAGTGAAATTGACACCAGTAATTCCATCTATCATCATACTATCATGCAAGAGGAGCCACACATCTATGGATCATCCAATAAAATCCGCAGACTTCTAGATGTTACTACTGCTCGGCTTAGACTCGGTTACAAGTATCTCTGGGTATTCTCATTATCTGCTGATGTAGACCTGACCAAATGTAAACTGTGTCAACAAAATTATTCGCACACCCTCCGTCACTATGTGATGGAGTGCGAAAAGATACGTGAATTTAGAGACAATTCTATAACCAATGTTCCAGCGATGTGTAAATATTTCATTCAAAATGATCTGCTACCAGAAATTTTAGCCAAATATCCCCAGTTTGCTAACTGTAGGTAGTAACTGAGTGATTGTAACCTTTCCACCGCTGCCTACTGGATGGGGGGCGGTGTGCAGGACAAACATATAAATTGTGACACATTAGCTCTCCACATATGTCAGTTGCTTAATTTAGAACCTGTACTTGAGGTCGATCTCGAACCCATTGTTGATGTGACGACTTATATTAAAGTTTGTAACTAGCTCATCAAGATTGTAACTTGCTTAGCTAAATGAATTGTGGGGTTCAGTCCCTGAGCCCATTATGTGCCTCTGTAACCCTTTCCACTACCGCCCACAAGATGGGTATGGGGTGCATAATAATTGAACTAAACTAACAATGAAACTACTATAGACAATTTTATAACTGCTGTTGATAATGTCAACTGGGAGTCCGAGTTAGGTAACATAGGGGACATCAACCTAGCAGTGCAATTTTTTCTTCAAAAAACTCTTAGCCTTTATAACACCCACTGTCCTATGCTTACAAATAAAATAATAAATAAATAAATATGTTTATTCAGGTAAGGTACATACTTACATACAAGTGATGTTACATTAATGGATTGATATATAGATAGAGCTAGTACATACAATGCCTAAAGCCACTATTACGCAATGCGTTTCGGGCAAGAAAAACATTAATATCTAGAACTTAATACTAATTGAGCATAAAGAATAAAAAGTGTTGAGAACAAATACAAATACAGATAATAAAAAAAAAGGGGGGGAACATGACTGAAAAAGCAGCACAAATACAATAGGTTGACAAACAGTGTTGATTAAACAAAAAAAAATTACAGACATGGATTGACAATAGAGGAGTGAGGTAGGTTACAGGGAATTTATTAGGTATAGCTTCGTTTTTATCTTAAACTGGTTGAGAGAGGTACAGTCTTTAACATGGTTGGGAAGGTCATTCAACATTCTGGGTCCTTTGATTTGTAGAGCATTTCTAGTTTGATTAAGTCGTACTCTGGGAATATCAAAACTGTATTTATTTCTGGTGTGGTGCTCATGGGTTCAGTTACAACCTTCAATGAAGCTTTTGAGGTCAGGATTGGCATTACAGTTCAGCGTTTTATATATGTATAATACACAAGAGAGAATGTGCAGTGACTTAATATCTAACATATTCAGAGATTTGAGTAAGGGTACCGAGTGATGTCTGGGGCCAGAGTTGGATATTGTCCTAATAGCAGCTTTGTGTTGGGTAATAAGAGGACGTAAATGATTTTGGGTAGTAGAACCCCAAGCACAAATACCATAGTTGAGGTATGGATAGATGAGGGAGTAATAGAGAGTAACCAGGGCCGGACAAAACAAGTCACAACCAAACTTAACAATCCCTGGCTTACAAAGGGAATACTTAAATCCATTAATAAAAAACATGACCTTGAGAAGAAGTATAGGTTAGGAATTGTCTCCAAAGAATTCTCAAAGAATTACTCGTTATTGCTATCTAAGATAATTAGACGAGTAACAAATAAAGAGCAACATTAAAAAAACTTGGGGCACAATTTCACAAATATTGGGATCAAAGAAGATTTTAAAGAACAAACCAACACTCCTGTCCAATAACGATGGTCAGCTTTCAGCCTCAGATTCTGCTATTGAGTTCAATAGGTTCTTTTCTTCCATTGGGTCATCCCTTGCAAATGATATTCCATCTTCCAGTACTGATGTTAAGGACTATCTTAAAGGTAACTATCCACAGTCTCTGTACCTAAAGCCTATTAATTCCACTGACGTCAATGAGATAATCCTTTCCCTTAAAACCAAGTCTAGTGCCCTTGAGGAGATACCAGCTTTAATTTACAAAAAAGCCTCCAGAACTTTAGCCCCTGCTATTGCATTGCTCTTCAACAAGTCACTTGAACTCCAAACCTTTCCAGATATCCTAAAAAAAACGAGAGTTACCCCTGTACACAAATGTGGTGATCTCACAGATGTTAACAACTACAGACCTATATCAATCCTGCCTAACTACAAATAGTTCCCGTAGCAGTAGGAGAATGCTCATCAAACTTGCAAATCCCTCTGTTAAGTTTGACCTCATACAATCAGCTGCTAAGCAAAAAACCAACCTCTATATAAATGAGTGCCTTACAAAGCAGCGCGGATCCCTCCTCTTCAGGCTGCGTAAAATTCGCAAACAAAACCCTGGTCTTATCAAGCAGTGCTACACTAGGAATGGAACGATCATTGCAAAGAAGGAAAGTGCAGGAAAAAGACATGAAATAAAGTGTGACCAACAACTACTGGTCTTCTTTAGTGATTGTGGTATATCTGAAAACTTGAACCCGACCAATGCCAATACTTAAAATAACTCTTTGAGTGCCTTAGTCTAACCTAACTTAATCTAACTTTGTCCAAGGTGTTGTCTCTGCCTTACCATTTACCTAATGTTCTCTCATTCATATAATTTCCTCAGCAATCAGTCAAGTCTCCATGCACTTATGCAAGCATCTACCTCAGTATCATTGTAAAATCTTACTCTTAAATCTAATTTTACCCTATTCTTTTTTAAATTTTAAATTTAATTGTTCTGATTTATGTCATTTGTTGAAATTAATTATTGATCTCATTTTGTTCCCTTAATTAAGTTCATACTAATTATAGGTTAAAGACCTAAGCTAAATATAATTAATTATCTAAGATTATTTTACTTTACAATCATCATTTGTCAATTTTGTATATATTCATCTTGACAGTCTACTGTTTTTTGTGTGTGTGTGTGTGTTCTCTCCACCAAACTTGTGTATCCTTCATGGCTATCTAGTGATCTTTATTCTATTGCTAATTGTTTCAATTCTTTTGTTTACTTGCATTTATTATTGTGTTTTGCTATAATTATTCTCTAATTATAGCAGACTTTGTATTTATGTAAGCATTTACCTCAGTGTCTTAGTAAAATCTTGCTCATAAATATAATCTTACCCTGTTATTTTTGTTTTTGCTTATAATTTTTAAATTTAATTGTAATTTGATTTATACACCATTTATTGTAATTAATTACTGAGCTCATTTTTTTCTCTTACGTTCATACTAATTATAGGTTCACAACTAAGCTATATTAAATAATTGATTTTTAAGATTATCTTTACTTTACGGCTATTATTTGTCTCTTTATTTTTTGCTATATATCATTCTTGTCAGTCTACTGTTTTTTTCTTCTCTCTTAACCTAACTACTGTATCCTTCCTGGCTATCTACGGGAATCTTTGCTCTACTTCTAATTACTTCGTGGTGTAGTGGTAAGACACTCGCCTGGCGTTCCGCGAGCGCTATGTCATGGGTTCGTATCCTGGCCGGGGAGGATTTACTGGGCGCAATTCCTTAACTGTAGCCTCTGTTTAACGCAACAGTAAAATGTGTACTTGGATGAAAAAGCGATTCTTCGCGGCAGGGGATCGTATTCCAGGGACCATAGGATTAAGGACTTGCCCGAAACGCTACGCGTACTAGTGGCTGTACAAGAATGTAACAACTCTTGTATATATCTCAAAAAAAAAAAAAAAAAAAAAAAAAAAATTATTTCCAATTTTTATGTATCTACGTTTATTGTTGTGTTTTGCTACAATTACTTTCTATTTACAGCAGTTTTAGTATTTAACTGTTCCTGTAATTGCTTATCTTATTGTATCGTGACATTATTGTATCTATATGCTTATTGATATTGATCCTGATCAAAATCTTCTGTCTCATACCCACACAAATCAGCACATTGATCATCATTATTGCAAGTATTACACAGCAAATCTTGCAAAAAACAAACTCCTAAATAGCACTTGCTTATCAGTTTACAACCATAATGTTAGATCACTTTGTAAACATTTTGATGATATAAATGCACTACTCACAACACTAGGTACTAATTTATCATTCATCATTTTAACAGAAACTTGGCTAAGTAAAGACTATACCCCACTCTACAATTTAGCTGGTTATAAAGCCATTCATAACTGCAGGCCTAATAAAAAAGGAGGTGGCACAGCAATATATTACAAAGATACCTTCATCTGCAGTAGTGTCATCAGTGATAGAGACGACTATTGTGAATATACCTTTGCCAAGTTCTCCAGTAAATCCCTTAAATCCTCTCTGACTATCGGTGCCATCTATAGATTTCCTAATACCAACATAGCTTCATTCTCAGATAACGTAAAGAATCTTATCATAAATAACAATCTCAACAAAAATCACATCATTCTGGGAGGTGATTTCCTGGGTCTTCAAAACAACCCTCAAGTTGACTATTTCCGTAACAGCATGCACTCCTGTATGCTAATCCCCACAATCACCAAGCCCACCCGAGTCACTCAAACATCTGCCACTACTCTGGATTACCTATGGACTAATATAACAGCTCCCCTTACATCTGGGGTAACTTATGACAGAACAACTGACCACTATCCTACCTTCCTCATAGCAAACATGGACACAGCACCACCAGAAAGCAAGAAACTCTCATTCAGGCTACACAGTGAATCAGCTTTAGGCAATCTTTCTAATGCACTTCACAATATTAACTGGGAATCTGAATTTAATAATACACAGGATATAAACTCATTAACTAACCTCTTTCTCTCCAAAACTCTAAGCCTCTACAACACTCACTGTCCCCTCCTTACCAAACAAGTAACTGATAAAAGAAAAAATAACCGGTGGCTCACAGGTGGCATAATCAAATCAATCAACATAAAACATGAATATGAAAAGAAATTTAGGTTTGGCCTAGTTACAAAGGAAGTAGTTAAGAGGTACTCATCAGTGCTTACCAGTATCATAAGAAAAGCTAAACTTTCATATTATGAGACTAGATTCAAAGAAGCAAAAGGCAACATGAAAAGCACATGGAAAACCATCTCTAATATCCTAGGAACTAAACAACACTCCCACAATCAGAAAACACTCTCTAAGGATGGCCTTACACCGTCATCTGATTTAGAAATGGCAAATGAATTTAATAGCTTCTTTTCATCGGTTGGTGCTAACCTTACCAGTAAAATCCCACAGACTCAGACACATATCAACACATATCTCTCAGACAGCTATCCAAACTCTCTTCTCCTCTCACCAGTCAGCCCGACAGATGTTGTGTCCATCATACACTCACTAAAAGCAAAGCTGGGAACATCAGTGAAATACCATCCATTATATACAAGAGCGCCTCCCACGCCCTTGCCCCACCTATAGCTCTGCTGTTCAACAAATCCCTTGAGTGTCATACCTTCCCTGATATCCTTAAAAAAGCAAGAGTAACACCAGTTCATAAAGGAGGTAATCCGCCAGACATAAACAATTATAGACCAATATCAAACCCACCCATACTATCAAAAATATTTGAAAAAATTATCTACAAACAGTTTTACTCCTACCTCGTAAAATTTGACATTCTTAGCCCCTGTCCGTTTGCTTCCGCTCCCAAAAGAGTACCAACGATGCAATTATTAGTCTCCTTGTTATAATTTACTCAGCCCTTGACAAAAATGAGTTTCCGATTGGACTCTTCATTGACCTGAGAAAGGCCTTTGATACTGTTAATCACAATTACCTCTTACGTAAACTCCATCATTATGGAATTCGAGGCCATACACTGGACTATATCCAATCCTATCTTAGTGATAGACACCAATGTGTAGCCATCAATAATATAACCTATCCCACTCTACCAATAACCGTTGGAGTGCCACAGGGCAGCATTTTGGGACCTCTCTTATTTCTTATTTACATCAATGATCTGCCTAACGTCTCTAACATTCTGAAACCTATTTTGTTTGCTGACGATACTACCCTCATCTACTCTAACCCCAACCCACATACACTAAATAATGTTGTTAATAATGAACTAAAAAAAGTCCACTTATGGATGTCAACCAACAAACTAACACTTAACATAGAAAAGACCTACTACATCTTATTTGGAAGCAAATCTACAAATGCAATTCAGCTTCAGATAGACAATGTAAACATTAGCAATAAAAATGATGGAAAGTTTCTTGGCCTATTCCTAGACAAGAGACTCAACTTCAATACCCACATACAACACATAACTAAGAAAGTCTCTAAAACAGTTGGTATACTCTCCAAAATCAGGTATTATGTACCTAACTCTGCTCTCATCTCTCTATATTATGCACTAATCTATCCCTATCTTAATTATGGTATCTGTGCATGGGTTCAACCACTGCAAACCACCTCAAGTCCATCATCACCCAGCAAAAATCTGCTATCAGAATAATATCAAATTCTGCTTTCAGACAACACTCAGCCCCCTTGTTTAACTCCCTAAACATGCTAAACATAATCCCACTCCACAAATTCTCTTGTGTCAACTACATTTACAAAACCCTGTTCTTAAATGCAAATCCTGCTCTGAAACTCTCCCTGGACAGATATAATAGGACCCATTATCACCACACCAGAAATAAATATCTCTTTGATATCTCCAGAGTCAAACTTAATTTGTGTAAACACTCTATGCAAATAAAGGGACACACTCTATGGAACTCATTCCTTATTGAATTGAAAAGCTGTCCAACTTTTGCATCATTCAAAAACAATACTAAAAAGTACCTAATTTCATCTTCATAGTTTTTTACCTTTTGCTTTAAAACTGCACGGTATCTATTGCTACCCAATCTTCCAATCTTTATGTGCCCAATCTGAACATCTTTATCATTGCGATCATTGCTGTCTTCTTATATGTACTGTCAATCTGCTGTATGGTGTCTATTAATCTTGTTTAAATTACCAATCAAGCTGTTAATGTAATCAATCACAGCTTTAATATACCAATGTGCTTTTATATACTTACTAATCTCTCTCGTCTCATTTTTTTTCTTGCAATGTATTTGTTATCATTTTATTAATTCTGATAGAATTTACCTACTTAAAATTATCTGTTAGATTAAGGACCTGCCCGAAACGCTGCGCGTACTAGTGGCTTTACAAGAGTGCAACTACTGCACTATGCTATGTATTCTCACAAACCCAATGTACCTTCTTGTATATAAATAAATAAATAAATAAATAAATAAATAAATAACTAACATGTCAAAATTTTTTGAAAAACTATCTACAAGCAGCTTTTTTCTTATCTAGCCAAACACAATATACTTAGCTCTTGCCAATATGGCTTCAGACCCAAAAAAAAAACACTAACGATGCACTTATTAGTATGCTTAACTTGATTCATACAGCTCTTGATAAAAATGAGTTCCCTGTTGGGTTATTTGTGGACCTGCGTAAGGCTTTTGACACTGTCAACCACCAAACCTTCTTCTTAAATTACATCATTATGGAGTCAGAGGACACTCGATCCCTGCAATACCTCAAATCCAACCTTACTGACAGGCTCCAGTATGTTTATGTGAATAATTCAATTTCTCCCACCCTACCCATCAACATTGGGTTCCTCAGGGCAGCATACTTGGCCCTCTCCTCTTCCTCATCTACATTAATGACCTTCCAAATGCCTCCCAACACCTCAAACCAATTCTATTTGCTGACGACACAACCTTCATTTAATCCAGTCCTGACCCCCTTGCTCTAAATGCCACAGTAAATACTGAGCTAAATAAAGTCCATCTTTGGCTAACTGCCAACAAACTCACCCTTAACATTGACAAAACTTTCTATATTCTGTTTGGCAATAAATCCTCTAATCAAATAAATCTCAAAATAAACAATACCCAAATTTGTAACAAATTGGATGGCAAATTCCTTGGCATTCTCATTAACCACAAGCTGAATTTCCAGGGACACATTCTAAATATATCAAAAAAAGTTTCAAAAACTGTTGGCATTCTTTCTAAGATCAGATATTATGTACCCCCGCCCTGCCCTGGTGACTCTCTATTACTCCCTCATCTATCCATATCTCAACTATGGTATTTGTGCTTGGGGTTCTACTACCCAAAATCATTTACGTCTTCTAATTACTCAACACAAAGCTGCTATTTAGGACAATATCCACTCTGGCCCCAGACATCACTCGGTACCCCCTACTCAAATCTCTGAATATTATTAGATATTCTGAATATAGTTAGATATTAAGTCACTGCACATTCTCTCATGTGTATTATACATATATAAAACGCTGAACTGTAATGCCAATCCTGACCTCAAAAGCTTCATAGAGGTTGTAACAGAACCCATGAGCACCACACCAGAAATAAATGCAGTTTTGATATTCCTAGAGTACGACTTAATCAAACTAGAAATGCTCTACAAATCAAGGGACCCAGAATGTGGAATGACCTTCCCAACCATGTTAAAGACTGTACCTCTCTCAACCAGTTTAAGATAAAAACGAAGCTATACATAATAAATTCCTGTAACCTACCTTACCCCTCTATTGTCAACCAATGTCTGTTTTTTTTAAATGGCACTGTTTGTCGACAGAATTGTATTTGTGCTGCTTTTTCAGCCATGTTCCCCCCTTTTTTATCTCTTTTTTTTATTTGTTCTTGTTATAAATAATTGTGTGGTCTTGCTATGGGGGACTTGGTATTATTAAGGGGTAAGGGTAGTTAGAAGACAGAGTTATCAAATGTGGGAGAGCTAAAAGGCCCGGCCCCCAAAATAAAACGATCCACAGTAATAATAACTTGCTACTAGACCATATATGTTAGTCTAAGGGTTGATCAATGCACTCCCACACAGGAAGAAGGGATACTCTGTAATTCATGTACTTATTTATTAACCCCTTAACAACCCCCCATATACACTCACACCAATAACAATAATAATAATAACTTTACCACACTACCTTACGTTAAAAAGCCTGGTCCACTTAGGCAGGATACAAGGTTTACACTAAGAACAAGCTAGGGTAAAGTACTACTGGATAAGCACCTGAAGCTGGATGCAGCTTAGGGTAGAGACACCATGTGGTACCCTAATACAAACACAACACTTAGGGGTACCAAAACACTGGCAAATACTACCCCCAGGTCTCACCAATCGTTACTACCAGAGTAGGTACACTTAAAAATGCCCCGTACTTAACTTAATGGTACAGGAACTTCAGGTAAGGGAAATAAGTAAGAGGAGAAGGGAGGAGAGTAGGGGTGCAGCCACAGAGTAGGTCTCGTCCCCACGAACGCCAGCCAGAGAAGAACACTCCTAGCGACCAGCTAGGCCTCCCGCATGTCGTGGTGCCGGAAGGAGCCTAATTGATCGTGCAGCTAAGCACATTAAAGATCTTCCCCTATGCAACGTATTGTTACTTTACAAATGATTAGAAAGTATTAGTAAGCAAAGTTAGTGCCTATGTTATTAATTAATAATTAACCCCCAGCTCAGTCTTTAAATGCTCTTTGAGAAACCATAATAGTCTTACATCTGGCAGGGAAGATACAAACAATTGCCGCTCGTGATGCACTCAACTGTACTACCAGAAAGTTTAATAGCTCAATTTTGACCTCTGGTTTCCACTGGAGAACCCAGGGTCGTAACAGTTCTCAACTCATTTTATTCTTTATGCTCAATTAGTATTAAGCTTTAGTCAATGTAACGGTTCTATTGTTACGTAAAGTATGGTGACAAATAAACACAGACACTAAGATACTATATATATATTTGGTCGAATATACTGAAGTACACAGGTGATACTTTGGTGTGAGTTGAGCGCACTGAGCGTCGGTACAGTATCTCGCAAGTGTCTGCTCTAGACCACACTTGAAAGTAGACTCTGGTTAATGTTTGCTATTCTGCTGCTTATATGCTCGGGCAACACCTCACCGTGTTGCCCGGGGCAACGCCTCACCTCATTCATCTCCAAAGGTTGACAGGAATATTAACAAAGCATTTGGAGCGAGTATATTATTGGGATAATCTACTCGCTACAGAACTCCCCCTCCCAGGGGATGAAAGGAAAAATACTTGATCAAGGAACTTAGCTGGTTGGTGAATTGTACGCCCTGCTCGCGTTACATAACCATCAAAGTTAACTTCCTCCTCTTCGCTGATGTCATCTAACTAGGGTCGTAGGGTGGGAGGTCGCACAGGATCGTCCGTCGTCGTAGGTGGCGGTGCTGCTGGTAACTGTGGTCGAAAAGTGAACTGCGTAGTCGGCGGATGTGTCTCTGGATTTAGCAGTGTTGCAGACGCTTGAGACGAAGCCTGGAGCAGAGCAGAGAGCTGAGTGAGGCCGGAGTCGTGGAGCTCTATGTGGGAGAGCGTGGCGGCTCGATTGAGAATTGTGAGTGTCTGAACTCAGGAAGCGAGAGCGTGGCGGCTCGATACGGTCGTAGTCTGCTGTCTGCTCTGTGTCGAAGCTGTAGCGTCTTGGGTTGTTGGTGGAGCATTTAGATCCGGGGGCGGATGGGCTCGGGCACCAGGACAATAGGAGGTAATGTAGGCACGTAGTTAGGACAACGAGGGAATCACTGCCTAGAGCTGAATTGTCCTGGAGGCGACGAAGAGTCGGAAACGCAAGCTGTAAGTCCTGTACTGCGCAAAGTGCTTGAGTCGGCACAGTATCAGAATGCAGTGAACGTGTAGATGACTTCTGACGAAAGAGCAGCTTTCGTGGGCGCCCCTGTAGAACAAGCAGTGCCCTGGCAGCGACGGAGAGTCGGCAGGACAGGCTGTAGATCCCACATTATGTAGTTACTGATGAAGCTGCCAGATGAGTGAGTAGTGATCGTGGAGCAGCAAGCCGTAGTAGATGAAAATGCAGAGATGATCGCGATGAAAATCATAGCTGTGGCAAGGGTGTTGTGTTCCATCACAGCAAACAGTAGCAGTAGAGGTCCAGTGAGAGTCCATGTTGTAGTCCATCGTGGCTGAGTATCGTCGAAACTCTCTGCGGTCACCAATGTAACGGTTCTATTGTTACGTAAAGTATGGTGACAAATAAACACAGACACTAAGATACTATCCACAGTAATAATAACTTGCTACTAGACCATATATGTTAGTCTAAGGGTTGATCAATGCACTCCCACACAGGAAGAAGGGATACTCTGTAATTCATGTACTTATTTATTAACCCCTTAACAACCCCCATATACACTCACACCAATAACAATAATAATAATAACTTTACCACACTACCTTACGTTAAAAAGCCTTGGTCCACTTAGGCAGGATACAAGATTTACACTAAGAACAAGCTAGGGTAAAGTACTACTGGATAAGCACTGAAGCTGGATGCAGCTTAGGGTAGAGACACCACGTGGTACCCTAATACAAAACAACACTTAGGGGTACCCAAAACACTGGCAAATACTACCCCCAGGTCTCACCAATCGTTACTACCAGAGTAGGTACACTTAAAAATGCCCCGTACTTAACTTAATGGTACAGGAACTTCAGGTAAGGGAAATAAGTAAGAGGAGAAGGGAGGAGAGTAGGGGAATACTATATATATATTTGGTCGAATATACTGACGTACACAGGTGATACTTTGGTGTGAGTTGAGCGCACTGAGCGTCGGTACAGTATCTCGCAAGTGTCTGCTCTAGACCACACTTGAAAGTAGACTCTGGTTAATGTTTGCTATTCTGCTGCTTATATGCTCGGGCAACACCTCACCGTGTTGCCCGGGCAACGATTCACCTCATTCATCTCCAAAGGTTGACAGGAATATTAACAAAGCATTTGGAGCGAGTATATTATTGGGATAATCTACTCGCTACATCATTTCAGTTTTTCATGCCCGAAACGCTTTGCGTAATAGTGGCTTCAGGCATTGTATGTACTAGCCCTATCTATAAATCCATCACTCTGTAAAATCTCTTGTATGTATGTACCTTACCTAAATAAACATTTGATTTGATTTGATTTGATTTGATTTGACACTGTACTCCACTTCATATAGTCTAGGGTAGCTGCACTAATGCAGATGTACCTCATATCTTAATAATAAAAAAAAGAGACTGAAAAATATATAGCCTGACGACATTGTAGGGTCTATGGCCTGAAGATACTATAGGGACCCCATCCCTCCACTATTTCCCAATATCGGGCAACCGGGGCGCATCCGATCCCTCGATCGTCGTCGCCCCTAAATCAACAAGGGGACTGGTCAAGTCGCCTACTGCAATTTCGGATACCGGGCTAGAAACAACTTCGTTCACTGAGAAGTTTGTACATACAAACCATTCCGTTCGTATATGCGCTGGTTTGTGTTCGCTGTTGTTCTCGTCTGAATAAATACATGGCACTTGTTCATATAATTAGCGCTTCCATTATTATAATTATTTATTCATTATTAGAATAACAAGGTGCAAATCATACCCCCTTACAGTTGAAATTTATTTATTTATATACAAGAAGGTACATTGGGTTGCGAGAGTACATAACATATATTAAGAGGTACATTGTAGCAAGATTTGAGATTAAAGGATTTAAGACTAACACGTTTAGAAACAAGGCGCCCTCGAAGGAGGCTATTATTTGTTATGCACCCCATACTCAACCAGTAAGTAGTGGAGCAAAACATAGATTACAAGGTCATAAAGTCTTAATCAGACCAATTTAATTCAATTTCTTTCTTTATTATGCACCCCATACCCATCCCGTGGGCTGTGGTGTAAAGGATTACAGAGGCACAAATCGGTTCTGGAACTGAACCCTCTAGTTCGTTTAGCTAAGCAAATAACAATTTGTGACGCTAGTTACAAAATTATTAATGTTATATATACATGTACACACTCTCATACATACATGTACATATATATATATACGTACACATATATACATACACATACATTTCTAATCACCTACACAAATACACACATCAATAATCTTTTGTGCCACAAGTAATAATAATAATAATAATTTTTATTTAGGCAAAGGTACATACATAAAGAGATTTTAC
This sequence comes from Procambarus clarkii, assembly GCF_040958095.1. Lineage (NCBI taxonomy): Eukaryota > Metazoa > Arthropoda > Malacostraca > Decapoda > Cambaridae > Procambarus > Procambarus clarkii. Next base: position 6,713,082 of record NC_091207.1, read on the forward strand.
AAAGTTTGTTGGCTTTATAGATAGGAGCTAGTACATACAATGCCTAAAGCCACTATTACGCAAAGCGTTTCGGGCAGGAAAAAACACTACTGACTAAAGCTTAAAACTAATGGGTAAAAAGAAAAAAATGCGTTGAGTACAAATAAAAATAGAGGTAAAAGAGGGGGGAACATTGTTGAAAAAACAGCACAAATACAATTACAAATTATTACAGAAAATTACATTAAAACAGCGTTGAATTGTAAAAAAAAAAAAAAAAAAAAAAACATACATGGGTTGACAATAGAGAGGTAAGGTAGGTTACAGGGAATTTATTAGGTATAGTTTCGTTTTTAACTTAAACTGATTGAGAGAGGTACTGTCTTTAACATGGTTGGGAAGGTCATTCCACATCCTGGGCCCCTTGATTTGTAGAGCATTTCTGGTTTGATTAAGTCGTACTCTAGGAATATCAAAACTGTATTTATTTCTGGTGTGGTGCTCATGGGTTCTGTTACAACCTTCTATGAAGCTTTTGAGATCAGGATTGGCATTACAATTTAGCGTTTTGTATATGTATAGTACACATGAGAGAATGTGCAGTGACTTAATGTCTAACATATTCAGGGATTTGAATAGGGGTACCGAGTGATGTCTGGGGCCAGAATTGGATATTGTCCTAATAGCAGCTTTGTGTTGAGTAATTAGAGAACGTAAGTGATTTTGGGTAGTAGAGCCCCAAGCACAAATACCATAGTTGAGATATGGATAGATAAGGGAGTAATAGAGAGTCACCAGGGCAGGGCGTGGTACATAATATCTGATCTTAGAAAGAATGCCCACAGTTTTTGAAACTTTTTTTGATATGTTTAGAATGTGTCCCTGGAAATTCAGCTTGTGGTCAATGAGAATGCCAAGGAATTTGCCATCTAATTTGTTACAAATTTGGGTATTGTTTATTTTGAGATTTATTTGATTAGAGGATTTATTGCCAAACAGAATATAGAAAGTTTTGTCAATGTTAAGGGTGAGTTTGTTGGCAGTTAGCCACAGATGGACTTTATTTAGCTCAGTATTTACTGTGGCATTTAGAGCAAGGGGATCAGGACTGGAGTAAATGAAGGTTGTGTCGTCAGCAAATAGGATTGGTTTGAGGTGTTGGGAGGCATTTGGAAGGTCATTAATGTAGATGAGAAAGAGGAGAGGGCCAAGTATGCTGCCCTGGGGAACACCAATGTTGATGGGTAGGGTGGGCGAAATTGTATTATTCACAGAAACACATTGGAGCCTGTCAGTAAGGTAGGATTTGAGGTATTGTAGGGAGTGTCCTCTGACACCATAATGATGTAATTTAAGAAGAAGGTTTTGGTGGTTGACAGTATCGAAAGCTTTACGCAGGTCCACAAATAACCCAACAGGGAACTCATTTTTATCAAGAGCTGTATGAATCGAGTTAAGCATACCAATAAGTGCATCGTTAGTGCTTTTTTGGGCCTGAAGCCATATTGGCAAGGGCTAAGTATATTGAGTTTGGCTAGATATGAGTAAAGCTGCTTATAGATTAGTTTTTCAAAAATTTTTGACAAGTTTGGCAGGATTGATATAGGTCTGTAGTTGTTAACATCTGTGAGATCACCACATTTGTGGACAGGCGTTACTCAGGCGTAAGTGATCAACAAGAGGCTCACAACAGTCACTATACAAGGCACTTTACATCTATAGTGAGTCACACAGTTACTAGTCTTGCTGTACACCCACCCAACTGGGCGGCAGCTTAACAGTCATGTGCTCCACACCCACCCAACTGGGCGGCAGCTTTACAGTCATGTGCTCCACACCCACCCAACTGGGCGGCAGCTTACAGCAATGTGCTCCACACATTTAGTCAAATCTACATCAGCAGATGTTACAAACTCCCAGAGGTACTTGTAGCCGAGCCTAAGCCTAGCAGTGGTAACATCTAAAAGTCTGCTAACATTATTGGATGACCCATAGACGTGCGGTTCTTCCTGCATAATAGAATGATGATAGATGGAGTAACTGGTGTGAATTTCATTTTGCTTCAAGTCTCCGAAATTTAGTTGATGTTCCTGGGATATTGCTGCCCTCAGGCTGCTCAAAGGCAGTCCAAATTGGTAATGAATTCCCTCTTTACGAGCAAAAGTCTTGGCCAACTCATCAGTTCTCAGTGGCTATTTTTACATTATCATTTACAACTAACTTAAGTTAAATAACAGCCAGTAAACAGACTGCTGTTTTCTAATTCTAGTTCAGGCACTTCCTGGGATAAAACGTGAACACTCCTTGAAGAACTGTGAGGTGCTTATCTGTTTTTCCTCGTAATGGTCCCAAAGCTTCCACAAATGTTCCTGTTTCTCTTTATTGCCCTTGCGGCGACTGGACTTCAGCTTTTGATCAGAAACCAGTTGGTATTGCAAGGTTACCAGGGACGCCTCACGGTACAGTAAGGGAATTAAAATATATAAAGCCAAGTTGTTCCTCACTGCCCTTTGATTCAGACGCTGGTGCCATCCTTCTACGTCATTGTTAGTCCTCACCAGTCGTCTGAATGATCACCAGTTCCCAAATTCCCACACACTGTTGCACAGCCACGTATTTTTTATGTAATGATTTAATTGTGTCGTTAAGGGTGAACTGCTAGCCGACTTTTCTGATTCAGCAAACGCCTTACAATTATGGAGTACACACGTACCACATAAGTACGTGTGTGTAACACACGTACACACACCCTGTCAAGCACAAGACGAAGCTTGAAAAAGTTTAGTGGTATGCCAATAGGCTAGTCCCAGGACTAAGAGGCATAAGTTACGAGGACAGGCTGCGAGAAATGCACCTCATGACACTGGAAGACAGAAGAGAAAGGGGAGATATGATCACTACCTACAAAATTCTCAGAGCAATTAATAGGGTACATAAAGGTAAACTGTTTAACACGGGTGGTAGGCGAACAAGGGGACACAGGTGGAAACTTAGTACCCACATGAGCCACAGGGATGTTAGAAAGAACTTTTTCAGTGTCAGAGTAGTTAATAGATGGAATGCATTAGGCAGTGATGTAGTGTAGGTTGACTCCATACACAGTTTCAAATGCAGATATGATAGAGCCCAGTAGGCTCAGGAATCTGTACATCAGTTGATTGACAGTTGAGAGGTGGGACCAAAGAGCCAGAGCTCAACCCCCGCAACCACAACTAGGTGAGTATACACACAAACACACACACGTACACACACAGGCTGTTTAACACAAGGGGCACACGCACAAGGGGACACAGGTGGAAACTGAGTGCCCAAATGAGCCACAAAGATATTAGAAAGAACTTTTTTAGTGTCAGAGTGGTTGACAAATGGAATGCATTAGGAAGCGATGTGGTGGAGGCTGACTCCATACACAGTTTCAAGTGTAGATATGATAGAGCCCAATAGGCTCAGGAACCTGTACACCTGTTGATTGACGGTTGAGAGGCGGGACCAAAGAGCCAGAGCTTAACCCCTGCAAGCACAACTAGGTGAGTACACACACACACGTACACACGTACACACACACACACACACACACACACACACACATACACACACAAACATATACACACTAATGCCTCTATTCACCTTGCAGTAAATAGGAACCTGGAAGTCAGAAAGCTGCTAAAGGCTGCACCTTGGGGATGTGTGTGTGTGTTAGATAAAAATATATGTTGTTTAGATATGATGGAGGAAAAGAGGCCGAGAGTCGGTACATTAGACAACCGACACTTAGAGAGGCGGGGTCCAAGAGCTAACAGCTAAATCTTGGAAATAATAAATTAAAATATTTAATACACACACATACATGTTTCACATGAATTTGGCTGTGGGCGACCACAGATGATCTCGACGGGGCAGGAAGTCGGCGGTTGATCAAAGGCCTCCCCCATCCTCCACATACCTGAGGATTTTTCCGGCTTCATTTTAAACGGAAGTAATGTCTTGGTATTTACGGCTTCAGCGGGTGGGTGGGTCCGTGGGTTTATTACACTATGAGTGAAAACAATCGCCTGTTCTTTTTTTTATATTGCCGCTTGTAGAGCTAGAAGCTGTTGCCTCTTGTGTGCGTTGCACAAGGGGATTAATATCTTTCAATATTTCCAGTATTTTTAAAGGTCTCGCTTAAATACCGAAGATACTGTTATTGGACACCGCTTAATTGACAATGTCTCAACAACGCAGGCTGAAGATGTGCGTGGCTCCTGCTATTGCAATGATGCTCATTTGCTTTTCAATGTTGCGCCTTAGTTGTCCCCTCTCTAACTTACCGTTCTAAATACCCCTTCTCCATCTCTCGCAAACATTCCCCCTCATACATCTCCCCCCTTTCCTCCTGTCCATCTTTGTCCCCCTGTCCCTCTTTCTGTCCTCCTGTCCCCCTCTCTGACCCGGTCCCTGTCCCCCTCTCTGACCCGGTCCCTGTCCCCCTCTCTGACCCGGTCCCTGTCCCCCTCTCTGACCCGGTCCCTGTCCTTCTCTGTCTGTCCCTGTCCCTCTCTCTGTCCCCCTGCCCACTCTCTCTGTCCCCTGTCTCTCCTCTGTCCCCTCTCTCGTGGTCTCGTGCCCCCCTCTGTCCCCCGGTCCCCCTCTCTGACCCTGTCCCTCTGTTCCTGCCCCTCTGTCTCTGTCTCCCCCTCCGTCCCTGTCTCACTCTCTGTCCCCCCCCCCCCCCCTCGTCCCTCCTCTGGCCCTGTCCGTCTGTCCCTCTGTCTCTGCCTCTCCTCGTTGCTGCTATTCTCTATGTCAGCCTATCTGTCTCTTTCCTCGCTCTATCTCAGTCATTCTCTCACTGACTTTGCATATCCTTATCTATCCGTCTCTGTCTTAACATTCTCTCCCTGACTCTGTCTATATCTATTTCTCTGTCTCGGTCTTCATCTCTTTCTCTCTCTCCTTCTCTCTCTCTCCCCTTACATACATACATACATACATACATACATACATACATACATACATACATACATACATACATACATACATACATACATACATACATACATACATACATACATACATACATACATACCTTTATTTAACACATGTGGTACACGCACAAGGGGACACAGGTGGAAGCTGAGTACCCAAATGAGCCACAGAGAGATTAAAGAAAGAACTTTTCAGTGTCAGAGTAGTTAATAAATGGAATGCATTAGACAGTAATGTGGCGGAGGCTGACTCCATACACAGTTTCAAATGTAGATATGACAGAACCCAGTAGGCTCAGGAATCTGTACATCAGTTGATTGACGGTTGAGAGGCGGGACCAAAGAGCCAAAGTTCAACCCCCGCAACCACAAATAGGTTAGTACATACATACATACATAAGATATAAAACAGTGGAGGATTCCCAGGTAGAACAATCAACCACAATGCCCATTACCCCTTTAGCCTGTTGTCCTTAACTACACAACTGTATATTCAGACAAAATCTCTTATTTAAACTACGTGGAATTCGCAATAGATCCCTGCTATTAAACATTGTTTTGTGCGCGATGGTAAAATAATAGCTAGGAAGACTGACTCTGGAAAAACTTATGTCATAACCACTGAGCACACCTCACTTCTTTCCTGGATGACTGTGGGATATCAGCTGAATAACCAGAACATAATTTGTAGTCTCACATACAACCAAAGTGTACTTAAGCTCTGCCTTTCCTTTCCAAAGGTGTTTATTTTTATTTTTATTTTAATTTTTACTTTATTTTTTGTTTGTCATCTTTGCCTGTTTTATACTCTTAATTATTTGTTCTTAGTTAATCCCCTTGTCACTAAACCTAGGGCTTTTTATTACCCTGTTAATTAACCATTACTAAGCTAATTATCTTCAAGATCATTTTTTTATGATTATTATTTTTCTTATTATTTTTTATTTTACATTTATATTGTCAGTCTCTACTGATTTTTTTTGTTTTATTTTATGTAACTTCTGTGTCCTCCCTGGCTATCTATTGGATCTTTATTTTACTTCTAAATTGTTACTATTTTATTGTATCTGCTCTTATTCTTGTGTTTTGCTTTATCGTGTATCTTGTATCGTGATCCCTCTGCATCTCTATGCACACTGATATTGATCCTGATCAAAATCTTCTGTCTCATATCTATACCAACCAGCACATTGATCATCATTATTGTAAGTATTTCACAGCACACCAGGCTAAAAACAAACTCCAAAATAGCACCTATCTATCAGTTTATAACCAAAATGTTAGATCACTTGGTAAACATTTTGACGATTTAAATGCACTACTCACAGCACTAGGTACTAACCTATCGTTCATTATTTTAACAGAAACTTGGCTAAATAAAGACTATACCCAACTCTACAACTTAGCTGGTTATAAAGCCATTCATAACTGTAGGCCTAATAAAAAAGGTGGTGGCACAGCTATATATTACCGAGATACATTTATCTGCAACAGTGTTATTAGTGACAGAGATGACTACTGTGAATATACTTTTGCTCAGTTTACAATTAAATCCCTTAAATCCTCTTTGACTATTGGAGCCATCTATAGATTTCCTAATACTAACATAGCTTCTTTCTCAGACAACCTAAGGAATCTTATTATAAACAACAATCTCAACAAAAACCACATCATTCTGGGAGGAGACTTTAATATTGACCTGGGTCAACAAAACTGCTCTCAAGTTGACTATTTCCTAACAGCATGAACTCCTGTATGCTAATCTCCACTATCACCAAACCTACCCGAGTCACTCAAACATCAGCCACTACCTTGGACCACATATGGACAAACATAACAGCTCCCCTTGTATCTGGTATAATCTACGACAGAACAACTGACCACTATCCTACCTTTCTCATAGCGAACATGGACATAACACCACCAAAAAGCAAGAAATTTTCATTTAGGCTACACAGTGAATCAGCTTTAGACAATCTTACAGAGGCACTTCACAATATTAACTGGGATTCTGAATTCAATAATACCCATGATATAAATTCATTAGCTAACCTCTTCCTCTCCAAAACTCTAAGCCTCTACAACCTTCATTGTCCCCTTCTTACAAAGCAAGTAACTGACAAAAGATTAAACAATCCATGGCTCACAAATGGCATTCTCAACTCAATCAACAAGAAACATGAATATGAAAAGAAAGTTAGGATTGGCCTAGTTTCAAAGGAAGTAGCTAAAAGGTACTCATCAATGCTTACCAGTATCATAAGAAAGGCAAAACCTGCATATTATGTGAATAGATTCAATGAAGCAAAAAGCAACATGAAAAACACTTGGAAAACTATCTCTAGTATCCTAGGAACTAAACAACACTCACATAACCAAATAAAACTCTACAAGGATGGGGATATACCGTCAACTGATTTAGAAATGGCAAATGAATTTAATAGTTTCTTTTCATCGGTTGGCGCTAATCTTGCCAGTAAAATCCCACAGACTCAGACACATATTAACACATATCTCTCAGGCAGCTATCCAAACTCTCTTCTCCTTTCACCAATCAGCCCGGCAGATGTTGTGTCCATCATACACTCTCTAAAAACCAAGGCAGGGAACACCAGTGAAATTCCGTCCATTGTGTACAAGAGAGCCTCCCATGCCCTTGCCCCACCCATAGCACTACTGTTCAACAAATCTATAGAGTGTCACACCTTCCCAGATATCCTCAAAAAAGCAAGAGTAACGCCAGTCCATAAAGGAGGCAATCCGGCGGACATAAACAATTATAGACCAATATCAAATCTACCCATTCTATCAAAAATATTTGAAAAAATTATTTACAAACAGCTCTATTCCTACCTCGTAAAATTCGACATACTCAGCCCCTGCCAGTTTGGCTTCCGGTCCCAAAAGAGTACCAATGATGCAATCATTAGTCTCCTTGACATTATCTACTCAGCCCTTGACAAAAATGAGTTTCCGATTGGACTCTTCATTGACCTAAGAAAAGCCTTTGATACTGTTAATCACAACTACCTCTTATTTAAACTCCAGCATTATGGAATCCGAGGCCTTGCCCTTGACTACATCCGATCCTATCTTAGTGACAGACACCAATATGTAACCATCAATGATACAACTTCTTCCACTCTACCAATTACCGTTGGAGTGCCACAGGGCAGCATCTTAGGACCTCTTCTATTTCTTATATATATAAACGATCTGCCTAATGTCTCTAATATTCTCAAACCTATATTGTTTGCTGACGATACTACCCTTATCTACTCAAACCTCAACCCACATACACTAAATAATGTTGTGAATAATGAATTAAAAAAAGTCCACTTATGGATGTCAACGAACAAACTAACATTAAACATCGAAAAGACTTACTACATCTTATTTGGAAGCAAATCATCAAATGCAATTCAGCTACAGATAGACAACATTAACATCAGTAATAAAAATGATGGCAAGTTTCTTGGCCTATTCCTAGACAAGAGACTCAACTTCAGCACCCACATTCAACACATAATTAAGAAAGTCTCTAAGACAGTTGGTATACTCTCCAAAATCAGATATTATGTTCCTAACTCTGCTCTCCTCTCACTATATTATGCACTAATCTACCCCTATCTTAATTATGGTATCTGTGCATGGGGGTCTACCACTGCAAACCACCTTAAGCCCATCATCACACAGCAAAAATCTGCTATCAGAATAATAACTAACTCTGCTTTCAGACAACACTCAGCTCCCTTATTTAAATCTCTAAACTTGCTAAATATTAACTCCCTCCACACATTCTCTTGTGTCAACTACATTTACAAAACCCTGTTCTTAAATGCAAACCATGCTCTGAAACTCTCCCTGGACAGATGTAATAGGACCCATTATCACCACACCAGAAATAAATATCTCTTTGATATCCCCAGGGTCAAACTTAATCTGTGTAAACACTCTATGCAAATTAAGGGACCTAGTCTATGGAACTCACTCCCTAGTGAATTGAAAAACTGTAAAACTTTTGCCTTATTTAAAAGCAAAACCAAAAAGTACCTAACTTCATCTATTTAGTTTCCTACACTGAGCTTTAAATTTGCTCTGTACCTAGGGGTACCCAATCTCCTAATTTTTATGTAATATCAAACAACCTTATCATTGTGTTCATTGCTGTCTTCTTTTATGTGCTAGCCATATGCTGTATTGTGACTACCAATTTTTGTCAACTACCATTCAAGCTGTCATTGCAATCAATCTTATATTGTTTCTGCTGTATTGTGCCTACCAATTTGTTGTCAACTACCATTTTAAGCTGTCATTGCAATCAATCATAGCTACCTATGTGCTTTAATATACTGTACCTATAATTTTCTCTCATCTTTTTTTTTTCATTCCATGTAATCTGTTATCATTTTTTTGTCTATAAATTTTGCAAGTATTTACCTCCTTAAAATTTTCTTAGATTAAGGACCTGCCCGAAACGCTGCGCGTGCTAGTGGCTTTACAAGACTGTAATTACCATAATTGTATCCTCACATTCCTTATGTACATTCTTGTATATGCATAAATAAATAAAAATAAATAAATAAATATTGTATACAATATCCATTGTATACAAGAGCGCCTCCCACGCCCTTGCGCCACCTATAGCTCTGCTGTTCAACAAATCCCTTGAGTGTCATACCTTCCCTGATATCCTTAAAAATGCAAGAGTAACGCCAGTTCATAAAGGAGGTAATCCGTCAGACATAAACAACTATAGACCAATATCGAACCTACCCATACTATCAAAAATATTTGAAAAAATTATCTACAAACAGCTCTACTCCTATCTCGTAAAATTCGACATTCTTAGCCCCTGTCAGTTTGGATTCCGCTCTCAAAAGAGTACCAACGATGCAATTATTAGTCTCCTTGATATAATTTACTCAGCTCTTGACAAAAATGAGTTTCCAATTGGACTCTTCATTGACCTGAGAAAGGCCTTTGATACTGTTAATCACGATTTCCTCTTAAGTAAACTCCATCATTATGGAATCCGAGGCCATGCACTGGACTATATCCAATCCTATCTTAGTGATAGACACCAATGTGTAGCCATCAATAATATAATCTCTCCCATTCTACCAATAACTGTTGGAGTGCCACAGGGCAGCATCTTGGGACCTCTTCTTTTTCTTATATACATTAATGATCTGCCTAATGTCTCTAACATTCTGAAACCTATTTTGTTTGCTGATGATACTACCCTCATCTACTCCAACCCCAACCCACATACACTAAATGGTGTTGTTAATAATGAACTAAAAAAGTCCACTTATGGATGTCAACCAACAAACTAACACTTAACATAGAAAAGACCTACTACATCCTATTTGGAAGCAAATCTACAAATGCAATTCAGCTTCAGATTGACAATGCAAACATTAGCAATAAAAATGATGGAAAGTTTCTTGGCATATTCCTAGACAAGAGACTCAACTTCAGTACCCACATACAACACATAACTAAGAAAGTCTCTAAAACAGTTGGTATACTCTCCAAAATCAGATATTATGTTCCTAACTCTGCTCTCATCTCTCTATATTATGCACTAATCTATCCCTATCTCAACTATGGTATCTGTGCATGGGGTTCAACCACTGCAAACCACCTCAAGTCCATCATCACCCAGCAAAAATCTGTTATCAGAATAATATCAAATTCTGTTTTCAGACAACACACAGCCCCCTTGTTTAACTCCCTAAACATGCTAAACATAATCTCACTCCACAAATTCTCTTGTGTCAACTACATTTACAAAACCCTGTTCTTAAATGCAAATCCTTGTCTGAAACTCTTCTTGGACAGATGTAATAGGACCCATTATCACCACACCAGAAATAAATATATCTTTGATATCCCCAGAGTTAAACTTAATCTGTGTAAACACTCTATGCAAATAAAGGGACCCAGTTTATGGAACTCACTCCCTACTGAATTGAAAAGCTGTCCAACTTTTACATCATTCAAAATCAATACTAAAAAGTACCTAATTTCATCTTCATAGTTTTTCACTTTTTGCCTTAAAATTGCAATGTATCTTTTGCTACCCAGTCTCCCAATCTTTATGTACCCAATCTGAACATGTTTACCATTGTGATCATTGCTGTCTTATATGTGCTGTCAATCTGCTGTATGGTGTCTATTAACCTTGTTTAAATTACTAATCAAGCTGTCAATGTAATTAATCAGAGCTTTAATATAACAATGTGCTTTAATATACCTACTTATCTCTCTCATCTCATTTTTCTCTTGTAATGTATCTTAATGTAATGTATTTATCATTTATCAATTCTGATTGAAATTACCTACTTAAAATTATCTGCTAGATTAAGGACCTGCCCGAAACGCTGTGCGTACTAGTGGCTTTACAAGAATGTAAATACTGTACTATCCAATGTATTCTCACAAACCCAATGTACCTTCTTGTATATATATAAATAAATAAACAAATAAATAAATAAATAAATAAATAAATAAATAAATAAATAAATAAATAAATAAATAAACTATACAAGAGTCATTAACACGTGTAATGGCTGATCCGCCATCACGATAGCATATGGGGACCAATTGCCTGACCCGCAGTCCGTCTTGCTCCTCAAATAATTTTCGGGTTAACATGAAAACATCTCTCGAGTTTATCTCTCTAATGTTGTTTTCCCATCTTTCATTTTATCAGCTTAGTACCTTTATTATGCCCCAATTCAAGTCAAGTCAAACAATCCTTGTAAAAATTTATTGTATGTATGTACCTTACCTAAATAAAATTGTATTGTATTGTTTTGTATGTATTGTATTGTTGTATTTACTCATCCATTGAGCGGTAGTTAAACTGAACCCAAATTTAATAAAGTTCCTTTTGCTAAGCAAGCTACAGTCTTGATAAGTCAGATATATTGTTTGTTAACACATTTCTCAACAATGAACAGTCAGTTTTATCAAGCTAACATATGCTAACACAACGAGTGAGAGTATTAACTGGTCTAATTATTTTATTAGACCAGTATATATTATTAGATTATACTGGTGTAATTATATATATATATATATATATATATATATATATATATATATATATATATATATATATATATATATATATTATATATATATATATATATATATACATATATATATATATATATATATATATATATATATATATGATTCGTGATCAGATATACAAGGCAGATATACAAGGATCTGATTCGTGATCAGATATACAAGGCAGAGAATGAAATCAAAGACAACAAAACGCAACTACTTCATGCTACAAACGAGTGGAGAAATAGCAACATCGACCATAGTATCCGTACCCGCATTGAACAACACCTCGACATCCTCACAGACCAACATCACCTCAGCACTGAAACAAGGATTATCAAGAAACTAACAACATTATATGGAGGACCTATGGCAATTCCACGACCAAGAGATGGCTTCCTGAACCTTGCAGGAATTAACCTCACTGAGGACCAAGTCACTCTCCTAAATCTGGGCATAAACTGTCATGTTATGTCCAGACCGAGTGAAATGGGCCCGGAAAGTAGAGTTGGAAATTCTGTTGGACGACATATTCGACCTCGAGACACAAAAGAAGGTCACTACAAAGATACCTTACAAGCAGAACTTATTGCAGAAGGAGGAAAGAATCGAGGCAACTACAGAAGCACCATACTGTCCCCCGAGCTTAAAGCGGCAGCTAAAAGCCTTCGTGAGAACAAGGAGATAGTTGTCAGGAGAGGTGACAAGTCGCCAATATATGTCATTCTTAAAAAAGACGAATATCTGGCGAAAATGAACATCATACTCTCTGACCAAACTAAGTTCCAAAGGGTAACGAAGGACACTACAGCCGAATTAAAAGCAAAGGTCAACAACTGATCGAAACTGTGAACGCCAAGAAAACCGGACTCCACCTGCCAAAGATCATTGGGGAATATAAACCTGGATATGCGTATGGAAATGTCAAGACGCACAAGCCTGGAAACCCACTTCGGCCAATCATTAGCCAGATACCCACACCCACGTACAGACTGGCGAAGCGACTCAACGGCCGGCTGACTCCTTATGTTCCTTGCGCCTTCAGCCTGAAGTCTCCAAAGGAATTTGTGGACTTACTGCGGGGCGCATGGGCCACAGGGATAAGAGCCTCGTTGGACGTAGAATCGCTGTTTACCAACGTACCTGTGGACGAGACAATCGGAATGATAGCCGACAGAGTGTATCGTGATCCAGCCTGTACTCCTCTTGACATGCCAGAAAGTATTCTGAGGAAACTACTCAAGCTTGTACTAAAGAGGCACCCTTCTTGAGCCCGGATGGGCACATGTATAAGCAAGTAGATGGGGTCGCCATGGGTTCTCCCCTAGGTGTCCTGTTTGCAAACTTCTACATGGGTACCATCGAGCAAAGAGTCTTAGTCGACATGAACTTGAAACCGGCCATATACTGCAGGTATGTTGACGACATTTTTACACAGGTACCTGATGTCAGACATCTGCAGGAGCTGAAGGAGGCATTTGAGCAGAGTTCCGTGCTGCGTTCACTTACGAGACGGAAAAGGATGGGAAGCTGCCTTTTCTAGATGTAACAGTCATGGAAAAGGGCGGAGGTTTCCACACTGCAGTCTACACTAAGGAAACAAAACATAGGAATGTGCCTAAATGCCAACAGCGACTGCCCTGACAGGTACAAGAGGAGTGTTGTTAACGCATACGTCGACCGTGCTCTCAGCCACAGCTCAGAATGGAAGCAAGTCGACGAAGAACTCTGTAGGGTAAGGCAGGTCCTAGTCAATAACGGCTTCTCCAATGGTTTCATCGAAGACATCATAAGAAGGAAGTGATAGCCATGCAACCTCCGAAGAGACAACTAACACAACACCTATACCCCCTATTAGACTATTTTACAGGAACTTCTTTTCCACAGCTCATAAAACGGAGGAAAGGGTCCTGAAAGATATTGTTAATATGTAACACGGGTTTGGTTCCTCTCTCTCTTACTTCTCTACCTTCTTCACCCTCTACCCGTGGTCTTACTTATTATTCTCTACCAAGGGACTCCAAAACTTTTACCAAAGCCAACTCCACGCCACGTGGTCCTAAAGACGATTGACCGACTTAGGATTCTACACCCAGTATGACGTGACCTAAGCCCTGAGCAAAACCCTAGAGTCGCCTCTATGCTGCCACCACCAGACCAGTAATACAAGAGCAATGATCGAGGTCTGGATCGATCACGCTAATTAATCAACCTTGGGGCTTGATCCCCACTAGTAGTTTATAACCTCGGAAACTTGAGTGTGGAATTAATTACACGGGAATGATTCGATGTTAGAATCGGGGCCCAATCCAACTCTGCCTCGTGTGGACCACGTGACCAGGACAAGTATACACATAACCAAATGGAAACAATAAAATGCAAATTAATAACAAATTTAATTTATTAAAAGAAAACTAAAACAAAATCTAAATATGTTCACTCCCTATCACTTTAACACTCCCTACTTGACCTGAATGGCAAATGAGAAGACTATCCCTATAATTTACAATAGCAACTATACCTTGGGCGACCAGCTCTAGCTGTTGTGCTGGTCTTGGGGAGAGGTAAGATGGTTGACCTCTCCCAGCTGCTCCCGTATTCACACTGATCTCTTCCTTGTCTGGTCTACCCCAGACAGAGTATTGTATCCTTCCGCCTAGTCAAAGTTCTACCCAGTTACTAGCAAGGTTTAAGTTATAACAATTAACCTCTGTTTGTACTGAATTGATCCAGACTGGTTGAATTATTTTACTGAAATAAATTACAAACATCTAACGGCAGAGCTGTTCCCGATCACAAAAATGGTTATTAAAACTTTGAGAAATAGTAGACCTGTCAACCCCTGATGACCTATGACCGCCAGTCACTCCGCTTTAAAAGTTAGATCTGATTCGTGACGTCACTGATGGTGACTTAAACTCAATAATTAGAATACTCTTGATATTGTATCCAGTACTATTATACGATACAATTTTAATGCAAAATAAATAAAGGCTAATTTTCTCTAAATTACTGAATACTATAGGATGATTCATTATACGCAGCTATGAACAAAGCGTCGGTTATTTCCACCGCGAATTTCCCTGGGGGTCAGGTCACCATGCGGCTCAGCTTCCCATCCTCTTTTGTCGATAAACCACTCTGGATAATTCTTACAACAGCCTAGTTTGTTACAAATAGAAACGTTATCCCTGCAGACAAAAATCAGAGGATACAACTGACGATTTACTATAAAACCAGAAAAACGGCCAGCCTACTCATGAGAAACTCTCCAGACACAAAACAGAACGCTTTAAAAGAGACTAACGTCGTCTATGCCTTCAAATGCCCACTTGGGGACTGTAAGCTCCAAAAAACCCAGTATATAGGCAAGACAACAACATCTCTTTCTAGGCGTTTAACGATGCATAAGCAACAGGGCTCCATTAAGGAACATATAATCTCTTCCCATAACCAAACCATCGCCAGAGAAACCCTAGTAAACAACACCGAAATCATCGATAGATACAGCGATAGCAGGCGGCTTGACGTTTGCGAGGCACTACACATCAAGAAGTCACACCAGCAATCAACAGCCAATTATTGCACAACTATATTCTACCCACCTCAAGACTCCGCTCCAATATAGAAGCATCAAGAAATATGGACCAATAGGCTTTCTACAAACACTTCTATTCAATACCCATTGTTTCTGTTCTGTCTTGTGTTGATACTTTTAATACCCTATTAATATCCCCTATTGTTCTGTCTTGTGTTAATGCCACATCACCCTTCCCACCTCACTCAAATGTAGATATAAAATCAGAGAAACGCAAGTTCTAATCAGTTGTGTATTTGTGAAGTCTTTGAAAATGTAATAAGTTTTACGAAACGCGCCCGTGTCGCGTCAGACTAGAAATAAAAATGAATTTTGGAGAAGTGATTTTTGATTTACCTCCAACAGTGAAGCGTAATGTACGAAAGATTGAGAAAATTCGTGTTAGAATTATTAATCTTACTTTTTCGGTCATATTTAATAATATATTATATATATATAATATATATATTATATATATATATATATAATATATATATATATATATATATTATATATATATATAATATATATAAATATATATATATATATATATTGTGACAATAATCTCCTTCAAGAGATTGAGCCTGCTCTTCCCTCCATAATTACGTCTTCACAATTATATAAAAAGACTATGGAAGAAATGTCCAACAACGACAACAACACTAGCAAGGCTTGCCAGGGTGAGCAAAAACGTATGCAGCCAGCCACCTGTTCGAACTCCAACCACCAAACTACCCGTTGATCGCTACGGCTCCGCTGATTGGTCGCCGGTCTGGCTGCACCTGCACTCGCCCCCCATACTACCTGATGTCTGGGGTCGCCCCAACATCAGTCCTCAGAATGTTCAGTGCTTTCGTAGCCAGCACTCCTCCCAGCTAGACTTTAGCGTGTACTGAGAGAGGTGGTGGCTTTAAGCCAATATTCCAGCACCTCCCATTTTACTTTGTGTTGCACTTCTTGTTATATTGCCTTAACGTAACTTTTCATTGTGTCATTTAAGTATTCTTATTATTTTGATTGATTGATTTTATTATAAGAATTTGTTTGTGCATTATTTTCATGTTTTGATTTATTTAACGTAATTAAAATTTCATTGTTAAAGTTTACTTGTGTTTTGTGTGTCTTCTCCTTACCTTACCACAGACGAAGTTCCAGTTTTTCTATTTTTTTTTATAACTATGTGACGAGGCCATACCCCTAGCCTTAAACAGCCGAACACCAACGCGTTACCGTCACATATATATATATATATATATATATATATATATATTATATATATATATATATATATATTATATATATATATATATATATATATATATATATATATATATATATATATATATATATATATTAAATAATATATTTTATTAAATATGACCCGAAAAAGTAAGATTATAATTCTAACAACGAATTTTCTCGATCTTTATTCGTACGTTTCTTTTCACTGTTGGTGGTAATTCAAAAATCAATTCTCCAAAATTCATTTTTATTTCTATTATTATTTCTATTATTATTTTGACTTCTTGATGTGTAGTGCCTCGCAGACGTCAAGCCGCCTGCTATCGCTGTATCTACTGATGATTTCTGTGTTGTTTACTAGGATTTCTCTGGCGATGGTTTGGTTGTGGGAAGAGATTATATGTTCCTTAATGGAGCCCTGTTGCTTATGCATCGTTAAAACGCCTAGAAAGAGATGTTGTTGTCTTGCCTATATACTGGGTTTTTTGGAGCTTACAGTCCCCAAGAGGGCGTTTGAAGGCATAGACTACGTTGGTCTCTTTTAAAGCGTTCTGCTTTGTGTCTGGAGAGTTTCTCATGAGTAGGCTGGCCGTTTTTCTGGTTTTATAGTAAATCGTCGGTTGTATCCTCTGATTTCTGTCTGTAGGGATAACGTTTCTATTAACAATATCTTTCAGGACCCTTTCCTCCGTTTTATGAGCTGTGGAAAAGAAGTTCCTGTAAAATAGTCTAATAGGGGGTATAGGTGTTGTGTTAGTTGTCTCTTCAGAGGTTGCATGGCGTTTCACTTTCTTTCTTATGATGTCTTCGACGAAACCATTGGAGAAGCCGTTGTTGACTAGGACCTACCTTACCCTACAGAGTTCTTCATCGACTTGCTTCCATTCTGAGCTGTGGCTGAGAGCACGGTCGACATAAGCGTTAACAACACTCCTCTTGTACCTGTCTAGGCAGTCGCTGTTGGCATTTAGGCACATTCCTATGTTCGTTTCCTTAGTGTAGACTGCAGTGTGGAAACCTCCGCTCTTTTCCATGACTGTTACATCTAGAAAGGGCAGCTTCATATCCTTTTCCATCTCGTAAGTGAAACGCAGCACGGAACTCTGCTCAAATGCCTCCTTCAGCTCCTGCAGATGTCTGACATCAGGTACCTGTGTAAAAATGTCGTCAACATACCTGCAGTATATGGCCGGTTTCAAGTTCATGTCGACTAAGACTTTTTGCTCGATGGTACCATGTAGAAGTTTGCAAACAGGACACCTAGGGGAGAACCCATGGCGACCCCATCTAC